>NC_135713.1:45210143-45444001 GCF_964656455.1 Halichoerus grypus | reverse complement strand
TCTTATTGTGCCTAACTTATAAATTAAACTTTACCATAGGTATAGATGTATAGGAAAAAGCATAGTATATAAAGGGTTCAGTGCTACCTGCAGTTTCAGACGCCCACCGGGGGTCTTGGAATGTATCCCCCACAATTAGGAGGGGATTACTGCCTCCAAAAATAGGGAGGATTTTACCTTTTCCTTCCCAGTTCTTTACCTTTGCTTATCTTCTCTTGTCTAATTGTGTTGACGAATGCCCCACTGAATGTTAAAAGTAGTGGTGATGATGAACATAATTCTCTTGTTCCGGACTTTAATAGGCCTGTGCTATCTTGAATTCTAGCCCCAGCTCCAAGCCCGGTTCCTTTCTGCCCCCATCCTGAGGCCTTTCCTGCCATTCTCTTCTCAGTTGCTGGACTTCATCCTATATTGCTAGGCTTGGTTCCAGCTGGACTATGAGCCACTCGAAGGCAGTGTCCTTGCCATGGATTTCCCTGTGTGCCCTGCAGTATCCATCCAAGGCCACAGGGCCTGGTACAGAGTAGGTCCCAATGTATTGTGCTTGGTTGATTATGTTCCTGCTCTCGTTACCTCTCTCTGTGTCAAATAAATAAATAAAATCTTAAAAAAAAAAGTCTTTATTGAGGGAGGCCTGGGTGCCTCAGTCAGTTAAGCATCTGCTTTCTGCTGGGGTCATGATCCCAGGGTTCTGGGATCGAGCCCTGCATCGGGCTCCCTGCTCAGCGGGGAGCCTGCTTGTCTCCCTCTGCTGCTCCCCTGCTTGTGCTCTCTGTCAAATAAATAAATAAAATGCCTAGGGCTAGAGTAGGGGGTGGAAGGAGAAAGGCTTGGATTACGTGGCTTGGATTTCATGATGTTGGTGTTATATCCCCCAGTGGGTAGACTTAGAGAAGTACTGTTCTGTAGCAATGCAAACTTGTAGCTTCTGTTTTCTGCCAAGAAGAAGGGATGGGAGTCGGGACTGGGTGAGAAGACATTTGGCAGAGCCAGACTGAGCCCCATACACCTCAGGTGATGGCCATTCCCTTTACCAGCCCACAGCCCATAGCTTACCTAGCCGGGGTTGACAGTGAAGTCCCCAGAACCACATCAGGAACAAGTCTAAAATGCAGTTTCCTAGGCTCTACCCTAGGAGACTGATTTTGAGCGTAGCCTGGAAATCTGGGTTTCGACCAACCCCCGGGGTGACTCTGATGTAGGGGTTCCCGAGGTACATCTGGGCAAACACTGGCCCAACGAACCAGAGCCTCTGCTTGATTCATCCACTCACTGTACATGTGCTACGCACCTCCTATGCGAAGGCCCAAGGAAAGACACACCAGAGAGCCCGTCCTCATGGCCCTTACAGCCTCCCAGCAGAGATCACGCAAGTAGGAGACCCTGTTGTTATTCTCATTTTACAGTGAAGGAAACTGAGGCTCAGAGAGGACATTTTGACCAAGGTCATAAAACCAGTAAGTGATAGACACAATTATGATAGAACTTTGAGGAAAGGTGTCAGATTTCCAGACTCACTGTCATAATGATTCCTCCATATAAATACACCCAGCATTTGAATCCTGTTGAACAGTTTACAAAATGCTTCCATTTCAGTTAGCATTGCAAATACAGCCCCTGTGTGTGGTAACCTGAGTTCACAGAGCTTACACAAGCTGTCCACGCAAATCAGGGGCCAGGCCCTGGCTTCAGTCCTGCTATCTTGGGGCTATAGGCCATCAGCAGTTAGGGCACAGTGGAGATGCAGAGGAAAGATTGCTTCTGAATGAGACAGGGCTGTGCTGAGGCAGGGAGTGAAGCTATTCCAAAGAAGGATTTGTCACAGCTCATCTGTAGAGAGCCATTTCCATGCAGATGGAGTCCCCCATTGCCAACTCTGATTCGAGTTACCGATCTCCAGAGGCGGAGCCCGGACAGAGGTTCTGAAACCCCCCAGATGATTTTAATGAGTAGTCAGCATTAAAAACCACAGCAAGCCATTCACCTTGACTTTCTCCGGTCTCTACTTCCTTGGTTGCCTCTGAACATGACATCATGACTCACTGGTGCTTTCTTATTCCAGATGAAGGGAGAAGCTAGAAGAATGCAACAGAATGAGAAGGCAAAGCAGGTAAATACCAACACCATACTAGTGAGAAGGCAGCCACTGACTCCTTCCATAGCAGCACGTGCTGCGTATCTGAGGTCCCCCCCCCAAGGTTTAGGGGTAGCTGACACATTGGTGGTGTGCTCATTTCAGTAGCTAAGCAAAGCCTGGACTCCCGGCTGCCGTGTAACTCAAGCCCCTTTGCCCGCATGAGGGAGCATCACTGGGGAGGAGTAGCTGAAAAGCCTGATAGCTGTCCTCCATTGTCTCTTGGCCCCTAAGAATGTCCCATCCCTCAGGCCTTTGAAACCACCCCTTTCTATAACTGCTCCAGAGATGGGAGAAGCCCACTGGGGGCTGGGGAACCAGCTCTTTTTTTTTTTTAAAGATCTTATTTATTTATTTCACAGAGAGACACAGTGAGAGAGGGAACACAAGCAGGGGGAGTGGGAGAGGGAGAAGCTGGCCTCCTGTTGAGCAGGGAGCCCGATGTGGGGCTTGAACCCAGGACTCTGGGATCATGACCTGAGCCGAAGGCAGACGCCCAATGACTGAGCCACCCAGGCGCCCCTGGGGAACCAGCTCTTGACCCCAGCTGACATCTGCCCTGTGCTCTTGTACTTCACAGAGACCTTTGGCCTGTTTATAGTCCTTTCACTTGGGCTGCCAGAGAGAGAGAAAACACAATCCCTGAAAAAAAAATAGCTAATCGTATATGTGAAATTGAGGTTTTTAATTTGATTTAACTTGATCTGATTACACTCAAATGAAAAATTCTTAGCGAGTCTGGAAAAATTCATGAAAAGGGTCCTCTGAATACTAAAAAAGGAATAATTGCAAAGCCCAAGTTAAATGTCTGGCAAGCTTGAGGGTGACCTTTCAGTGGCCTGCTTAAAAGAATAAGTTCCTCTGATTGGTCCTACCCATCCAGCCCTCAAGGAGAGAGGGAAAAGTTCATTTCCAGAACTCAGGACCTGAGGAGCACTAGTGCTTCAAAAACTTTTCACTGGCCACGGAAAACAATTTCATTCTCTTGGGTCTTTCGATCAGAAGTGGGAGGGGGTAAGCTGAAAGTAAACAATCCGGGGCAGATTCAGGGTGCTCTGAATGGGTCAGTCCAACCAGCGTGCTCCTTCAGAGCTCCGAAGTCTGGATTAAAACATAGCATCCTATTAGAGCAGCTTCCCTTCCCCCAACATCCCCCTGAGCCCGTGCCCACGGTCCGATTCACAACCTGCCGAGGAACTTCAGGCACACACCTAGAGGGACTGCCACATCCAGTTCTCTCCCAGGAGAGGATATACGCAGACTCCATCTGGGCTTAGCAATAGCAGAGGGAAGGGACATTTGTAATTTCTGCCCACGGTACAGTGGAAGTTGGTGACATAGCCGGTAGCATTTTCCTTCTCCAAATCGGGCACCTCGTTTGACCATCGAGCTTGCAACGATCTCTACTTCAGACCCTTGGAGGAGACTAGGTCAGGGACCTCCCAGTCATTGCCAGGGCTCTGTTCGTTGCCCTAGAACTGCTCATTAGCCTGCAGAGCTGGCAACCCAGGCTCCTCTCACCAGAAGCGGAGGAATTATTAAAAGTCAGAGCGTGTGTTCATTCATTCTTTTCTTCACAAACAAGAGGGGGATGGCGATGGGGAAAGACGCCTGGCCCATGAACAGCTCCTGCAGATCTTTCTGTGATGGCTCTCTCAGCCTTGCCTGTCCACTGGAATTAGTTGGGGAGCTTAAAAAAAAAACATAGAGACCCAGGTCCCACCCTGGAGACTCTTAAGTAATCAGGTGGGGGAGGAACCCAGGCATCGAGATTTTTTTTTAAAAAGCTCCCAGGTGATTCCAAAGCACAGAGAATGAGCATCTCTGTTGCACAAGAGGACCGGTGATAAAGCCTCACTGCTGGGGAAGGCTCACCTGTCCTTCTCAGGGTGACAGAACTGCCTGCCTGCTAGTTTCTCTGGAGTCAGGTTTATTCTCTTCCCTCCCCCAACCTTGAACTCCTATTTTCATAAACATACCCATGTACAGCCCACGAGCTCTTGATAAGGAAGAGCCTCCCAGGGCGCCTGGGTGTCTCAGTTGGTTGGGCAGCTGCCTTCGGCTCAGGTCATGATCCTGGAGTCCCTGGATCGAGTCCTGCATCAGGCTCCCTGCTCAGCGGGGAGTCTGCTTCTCACTCTGACCCTAACCCCTCTCATGTGCTCTCTCTCATTCTCTCTCTCTCTCAAATAAATAAATAAAATCTTTAAAAAAGAAAAAAAAGAGCCTCCCATAGAGGCTGGGAAAAGGCCAGCAGATGTACAAGGCTGACGTGGTTGAGCTCCTGATCCCACATCTTCCCTGCCAGGACTCGGTGTGAGCTGCCTGTGACAGCAGGAGGCTTGATGGGGCCTGACACTTCCTCGTCCTCCTCTAGGAGGGACACATCTGGGGCTCCATGAGGAGGACAGCTTTCATCCTGGCCTCTGGCCTTCTCTTGCTTGTGGCCTTCTGGAATACAGTCCCATGGTAGGTCTGTGCAGCCAGCTTGCATTCAGAACCTGCGGGCTGGGGGTCCGGGGGCGGAGCATGGGGTAAGCAGCTATCCACCCACCAGTCTTCACCCAGAAACCCGAATGGTTTTTCTTCCAAGGCATCTTCAGAGATTTGGGGGCACTTCTGGCTATTTTTGGCAAGTCCAGTGGGAGAGGCTGCTGTCGAGATTCGAAGGGAAGGAGTGGACCCTCTACATTACAGGTGAGGTTCCCAGACCACGAGTGCTTAGGATTTGGGTACATGATCATAGTTTAATTCTTTGTCTGTGGTTTACTTCTCTACTTTGATTTCTCAGCTCGTTATTCCAAGGAATGAAGACTGAAAAGTTTAAGACAGTGGTAATCCCAAAGAGTGCTAATCATAGGCAATCTGAAATGGTTGCCTAAGGATATCTAAGAAAAGAACCTGAGACTCCCCTCCCCCCAAAAATAGAAAAATTAAAAAAAACAAAACAAAACCGTGTGTGTGAAAATGAATGCATGTTTAGAGTAATAATCCTGCGTCTGGATATCAGGTCCACAAGCACACAGGGCTGCTCTATCTCCCATGAGACTGTGTCCTCATCGCTGGTATAATCTAGCTCTTGGGGCTTGACAGCAAGTGGTCACATAATAAATATTTACTGACATTGTGAATGACTCACAACAAGCCAAAGAAAATGTGGTGGAAGAAAAAAGGCATAGATATTTATAACAGCGTTACCTACAATGGTGAATGTCCTCAATCACAGGTTCACTCACTCAAAGAATATTTATTAATGTTAACTCTGTGCCAAATTTTTACAGAGGATGTAGAGATATTTAAGATAAAGTGTTTACTTCATTTAAAAAACTATGTCACAGGGGCACCTGGGCGGCTCAGTAGGTTAAGCGTCTGACTCTTGATTTCAGCTCAGGTCATGATCTCAGGGTCCTGGGATGGAGCCCTGAAGCAGGCTCGGCACTCAGTGGGGAGTCTGCTTGGGATTCTCTGCCTCGCCTCCCTCTGCTCCTCTCCCCCCCTTCCCCTGCCTCCCACGTGTACACACTCTCTCAAAATAAATAAATAAATATTTTTAAAAATAATAATAAAAAAACTATGTCACAGTCTAGAAGGGGAGATTAAAAAAAAAAGTGCCAGTTGTCACAGAGCAAAAGTACAAATAAAATGTCCCTGACAATTGTTTTCAGCTGGAAGAACTCTGAAAACAGGCTAAACATTAGATAGGACAGGTTCAATGCAAGCTCTCATTGAAGAGTCACTGAAAAGAACAATGCAGATTACAAACATATATGGGGAAAGTGGTGGGAAAACATCTGATATATTCCTGTTACAATGATGGGAAAACTGCCTTTCAGCCCAATGAAAAGCAAATACAAAGGAGATAAATGTTTGCAATTTTAAGTGTTACAGCTGGAAAAAAGTGCAAGATCTTCTCTTGTTGGGGCTTTTATTCTGTATTCCTCAAGGAGCCTTTGGATCTATAAGGAGGCGCTACCTTGATGGATGGCCTACTAGCAACCACCAACCTAACATTTTCTTTTTTTTTCCAAAATAAGAAAGCATGTGATTTCTGAGAATAAAAGTAAATACATGTTCATTGTTAAAAATAAACATCAGACAATTCAAATAAGCCTAAAGAAAGTGAAAATCACCCACTCTCATATCCAAGAAATAACCACAGTTCATATATTAGTATAAATTGTATAAATATTATATAAATTAGTATAAATATAGAAGAATCTATATTGGATATATGGGTGAACTTATAAGATACCAACTATTTTTTTCAGTCTCCTTAAGTGTTCTATTGTGATTTTTTTAACACAGTAATGGATGTATATGTGTATGGACATGTGTGGCCTTTTTCTTTCTTTTTTTTTTTTTCCCCTGTTTCTGTCACTCTCTTTTTTTCTTCTTTGGATACTGCCAAATTGCTCCCTAAGATATTGTGTTAATCATATTTCCCCACAGTGCTGGCCAAGTATTTTTCAGGCCCCAACTGCCATAGGCCCTGGGGCTTCTGGTAGGGGCAAGAAGGGTATGGGAGGAACAGTACAGAGACACAAAGTAAAATGCCCTTGCCAAGACATGGACAAAGTTAATAGTGTAAGAGTTAGGTAACATTGTATTGTCATTTGAATAACTGCCAATAAGCGTGGACAAAGTGAAGTCCCACTGCTCAGTTAATAGGGTCATAGGGATTAGATTCCTAGTCCAGTGCTCATTGGGAACCCTATCCTACCAAGCACTTCCTCTGCTTCTCCCTTCCTTGGGAATTCATAAAGTGTTCAATGGGCACTGACTCCCAGATGTCAACCTAAATTTATTTGTAGTTTATTTATTCATTATTATATTTATGGATTATATATTTATTATAAATTTTATTTCTATTTAACAATTTTTTAAAAATTTTAAATTTTTTTGTCTTCGACCACCTAGAAGTTTGTGGTCTCCGTTTTACAACTAAGGCCCTCTGGCCTGGAGCACCAAGACCTCCCTGGCAAGGGACTGTCTACCACACAGCCTTAGTCACCATCAAGCTGCATTCAGTTAATACATGTGCTGCGAGAACCTCGAGTCCCCTGATTGTTTCCTTCTGCTCCCCAACCTCAGGTGTCACCCAAGTACCGAGTCTGGTCTTCTGGAGCTTCAATGGACTCCTCCTGGTGGTTGACACAACCAGAAAACCTAACTTCATCTCCCGCTACCGAATTCAGGTTGGCAAGAATGAACCAATAAGTGTTGCGGTGGCTTCTCCTGGGCAAAGCACAGAAGGCAAGAGCGGAAGCCACACTCACAATGCTCACCGCAGGCCCAGAAGAGAGCGTGGCCACCGGGAGCCAAGTTACTGGGTACAAGGCTCCCCTGGCTGAGAAGGTTGGAGAGAGGAAATAATCTGCCCCAGATCTCAGAGCCAGCCAGGCAGGACAAATGTTCTGGTCTTCTGATTCCCAGCCCTGGCCCTGTGTCTGCCTGGGCCACCCCACAGCACTGCGGTCAGCTTTTGGGGAACCGAAATGATGGGCTCAGCCACCAGGGTAGGGACGGCAATGGCTGGATGCCGAAAGCACGATGACATGGTGGCTGGCCCACTGTGGATACAGGGCTCTGAATGTGTGGGCGGGGGCTGCTTTTTAAGCAGGTCCTCCTTCCCAGTCATTCACTTCAACTGCCGGTGCGTAGCTTAGCCCCGCGAAACAAGGCCTGCACCCTGCTTACAAGGAACTCCTAGCCCAGTAGGGGAGAGAAGGCCTGTACACACGTCTTCGACTTAGACGGCGCTGGAAGGGAGCCGCACTGTGCTCTGAGCCCAGTCACCTGCTTGGTGCTCTGACAACCTCCAAGAGCCTTTTCTTATGCAAGAAGTTCATTCTTAACCCCAGATTCTTTCCCCAGCTCCACTCAAACCACATTCTGGCTTCTTTCCCAGAGAAGACAATCATCTTTTAATTATCGGTCCAGGTGCCTAGGTAGCTCATCTCAGCATCAGGGCATTCTGCCCCAGCCCAGCACTGCAGAAAGCAGAATGGGTGAAAAATAAGGCCCTTGACCCAGGCTTTCGGAATAGCCCCTTCTTGAACCAGGGCTGCTGGCCAGGCTCACGGCCCCGCTCACCTGAGACAGTAACTGCCAGCCAGCCAGGGGGCTTCCTCCAGGTCCAGCTTGGCGGGCATGGACTGGGGCTGACGTGTCAAAGCCAACACTCGGCTGTTGAGAGCCCTTCATCTGTCAGACCATGGCGGTCTCCTTATCAGACCCCATGGAGTAAATGCTCAAGGCCAGGTACTGTCATAACCTTCATGGTTCAGATGAGGAAACAGGCTCTGAGGTGTGACATGGGTAGATGATTCCTGCTCCAGCTCTCTGACCCCGGGGCTCATGCTCTCACCAGCAGGCCACATCAGCTCTCAAGAGTATCACCTACCATGACAACATTCACTGTGACAGCCTACAGTGCTTGGAGAGCCACACAGGGAAGGTCTGGTTGCATGTTGTAGAAGCTGAGGTTCCGAAAGGAGCAGTGACTAGCTCAAAGTCAGAGTGTCACTAGGAAGCAGAGCCAGGGCTCCTCTCGTCGGACTCCAGGTCCAGTGCTCCTACAGCGTGGGCCCCCGCAGGTCCCCGGCCCCCAGCCCCCTGCCCTCTTTGCTCTCCCGCTCTCCTGGATAGCCAATTTGCACCTTCTCCTCCCTCCTCACATCCTCAACACCTCCTTCCCTGACCTGCAGGAAGCCTCGCTTCCTCCTTCACTAAGGAAATGGGCAAGCGGAAGAGAGATCCCACAACTCTCTCCACATCAGCCCGCGAGCAGTACCTGCAACCAGGCTCTAGGAAAGAGTTGTCTGTACAGTTTCCAACTCCTCTCTGTCCACGCTTTTCTCCCAACATTTTGTAATTATGAAAAATTGTAAACATAGATACAGAAGTTGAAAAAAAGGAGTATATGATCACTCATTCATGCACTGCCTAGATTCACTTTTAAACATTTTACAGTATTTGCATTATCTAGATGTAAAAATACAAATACGTATGCATCTATAATTTTTAGCTTACCCATTTGAAAGTAAGTTCCAAACATTACAAACCTCACCCTCATTCCCTCAGCCGGTATCTCCCCAATAACCACAAACCCATCATCTCACCTCTTCTGTGAACCTCCTCCGGTCAGGCCTTCACCCCCACTGCTCCACCCCCACTGCTCTCGAAGGCTCCTCTCGTTAGCCCTAGCAGGCCCGTCTTCACAGCTGCATGTCTCCGCATTCTCGCCATATATTCTCCTACCTGGCTTCTCCACTTCTCCTCCTATCTCAGTGGCCGCTCCTTCACAATCTTCCTTCTGGTCTCTCCTCTTCTCCACCGCCTCTTAATGCTAAGCTTCCCAGGGTTCAGGCCTTGCTCCCCACCTTTGTCTTCACCCCCGCACTTCTCTCTTCCAGGGTCGTGACTTTCAATATAATCTCTATGCCGACAGCTCACAAATTCCTGTCTCTAGCCCAGAACTCTCTTCTGAATTCCAGGCTCAGATTGCCAAAGGCCTCTTTGCCGACTCCCATCCAACATGTCCCCAAAAGAATTTCTGTTCATCCCCTCAAAGACTGCCACCCACAGCCTCCCCAGTCTGAGTTCATGGCAGGGCCGCCCTTCACTACCTCCACTGGTCTGAGCTGTCATTCTCTTCTGTCTATAGGACCGCAATTCTGTGTTTATTCTTGCCTCCTCCACAGGCTGTGGTCAACAGAGTGGCCAGAGTAATCCTGTAAGAGTCTGTCACTTCTCTGCTCACCGTGACCCCCCATTTCCCTTGGAGTAAAAGCCAGTCTTCCCAGTGACCTACAAGCCCTCTATGTCCTCGCTCCTCCCCACCATTTTGGCCTCACCTCCTACTTCTCGCACTCCTCTCCAGTCAAGGATGCCTGCAGTGGGCCAAGAGCCTTTTCACCAGCTGTGCCCTTCACCTGAAGACTCTCTCCCCCCAGGTATCTTTTCCCTCACCATCCTCATCTCTTTGTTCAACAAAGCTCACCCTGACCATTCTATTTAAGATTGTTGGTGCCAGGGATAGAAATTCAATGAGGGAAGGAATCTTTGTTTTGCTCATTGCTTGCTTCCCAGCACACAGGACACTGCCTGCAATGTAGAGGGTGCTCAAGAAATATCAGCTGAATAAATGAAGGAGTAAACATGTGATGCCCTCCTCTCGGTCAAGATTTCCAGAAGAGGTGTATGGCTTCATCTACAGGTGCTCTCGAACCAGGCTAGCCAGACCTGGCTTCACCATGGGATAGAACTGAAAGCTTAGAGAGTGGATTCGAGTCAGTTAGTACATGCAGTACCTGAAAAAGCTAGAGGAAGAGCAAGGCCTGAAGCCTGAGGACCTCTTAGAACTCAGCCTTACCTTGCAGCCAGAACCCCTCCAGCTCACGGAGGCCACTCAGGGAGAATTCCCTTCTGACCAGTCCCAAACCAGTTCATTGGGACCCAGGAAGTAACCTGTGGTCATGGGGCTATTCCAGGGAGCCCCAGTGCCCTGAGGAAGGGAAGGGTCAGGTACTAATTCTTGGGCAAATGCTGGCTATAGTATTGAGGCTCAGCGGGGTAGGAGATTTGGGGCCAGCTCTCCAAAGAAAACCTGGACAGAATGCTCAGGCAGGTCCCCATCCTGACAGCCCCACCATGAAAACCAGGAAGACCAAGTCACAGGAAGTGCAGTCAAGACCTGGATAGGCAGTTCTCTGGCTCACCTTCTCATCACTCTGGGCCTAGTCCAGCGAGGCTGGGCCACATGAGGAGGCAGGTGACCTTGCTCTGCACCTGATCATGGTCAAGCCTCTGTGGATGAGGAGGGGCTCAGAGGCTGAATAAGGATATCAACCTGAGAGTTGACAGCCTTCTCTAAGCACCCTGGAGGCACCCTATGGTGCCTGTCAGGAAGTATGTCTGGGCCTGGCCAGAGAAATGGGGAGAACAGTCGTGACAGTTGCAGGAAGGAGAAGGCAGACTCAGGCTGACTGAAGGCTACTGAGAAGGGAGTTTCCAAAAGCAGGGGTATCGCCAGATGGTTCCACCCCAGGGCTTGGGCAGCAGTGAGGGGCTGCTGGCTATGACCAAACGTCACACCTAGCATCCACTCCAGAGTGAGGGCCTCCTGTGAGCGGGTCACCATGAAGCCGTTTCTAGAAAGACCTACTTCTCACACTCCTGTCCATCTCCCTCCTTCCTTACCTCGTGCAGGTGGACACCGAGAAACTACGCCAGTGTATCCGCACAGTTCTCTTCAACCAGGTCGTGATCTCTTTGCCCATGCTGGTCTTCCTCTATCCCATCCTCAAGCTGTGGGGAGACCCCTGCCACCGAGAGCTACCCACCTTCCACTGGTTCCTCCTGGAGCTGGTTATCTTCACTCTGATTGAGGAAGTCCTGCTCTGCTACACACACCGGTGAGCGGGTCCCGGCCCAAGCACAGCTGGCCCCTCACTCTCCTAGGGCTCACTTTTAAGGGAGGAAACTGAGGCCTCAGAATTGTAGGTGCAAGACCGACACCACCTGGCCTCAAAAGCCTCTTCTTAGTTAACATGGACACAACTGTTGGTTCCACGACTGACAACTTGAGGCAACTGAGAAACGTCCGGGAAAGAAAGAACCTTCCGCATTCATGCGTGCAGTGGGGCAGTTTCCCATTTGTTGCCTTATTGAATCCTTTGTGGGCACCATCCGTACCCCACAGCTAGTACAACTGAGGTAGAGCGGCGCGAAGTAACCCACCCCCAGATTATGCAGCATAAGAGGTGGGGTTAGAACTCGAAGGCAGGTCTGTCCAAGTGCCAATCCAGTGCGTTTGTAACTTTGCTCCATAGTCCTACCTTTGGTTTCTCACGGCCTGGTGGGAAAGGGAAAAGGGAGATTGGCAGATTATTAACTACTAACTATTTTCCCAGGCTCCTTCACCACCCAACATTCTACAAGAAAATCCACAAGAAACACCGAGTGGACAGCTCCCATTGGCCTGGTTCTTTCTACAGCCACCCTATTGATCATGTGGTCAATAAAACTCTCCTCCAGGCAAAGGGCAGAGGGCCCCAACCACCTTCCCTAAGGTCTCCCGCAAAGAATTAGACCACAGTGGCCCCTTCTCCCTTCTTCCCATTCAGCAGCTACCATTTATTGTTGACCTAGTCTATGCGAGATGCCCAACATAAGTCATCTCAAACAGTAACTTGTCCCAAAGTTATAAAGTTGAATGACTCCAGCGAATCAAGGTCCTGCAACTCTTTCAGCTTCTCCGGATCTGAGTCAAGGAAGTCTTCCTGGTACCACCCTGGGGCAAAGTAGACACCCATTGGGTCCCCTCCATCTCTCTAGGGCCCACCTTCAAACAACCCTCCCCTTGCAGGCCTCCAACATGCTGCTGATGATGGTGGGTCCCATAGTAATGGGCTCCCACTTGTCCTCTATCACCATGTGGTTCTCCTTTGCCCTCATCATCACCACCATTTCCCACTCTGGCTACCACCTACCTTTCCTGCCTTCAACTGAATTCCATGACTACCACCATCTTGAGTAAGACCTCCTTCCCCACTATGGGTCCCTGGGCAATAGCCTTCACCTTACCTCCTGGAGCTTCCAGGAGCAGACATGACCCCAGCACTTCAGTTTCAATGTGCTGGTGCTAGGAGAGGGAGAGGTCTGGAGGTTGGGAGAATAATGACCATGCTGGATCCAGATCACCTTGCTCTTTTCCTTCTTCCTGACACTGGGTCTTCCTGCAGCTGTGGGTTTTTAACCTTTACTCAGGTCCAGGGCCCTTTGAGTATCTAATGTGAGCTATGGACACTTGTCAGAACAATGCATATACACATAAAAATACTGCACACAATTCAAGGGGTTGTCCTCTCTGAAAGCCTCCAGGCTTTTGCAAGTGTGGTCTACAAACCTCCAGCACCATAATCACCTGAGATACCTTGATGAAATGCAGGTTCTTGGGTTCCACTCCAGATACGCGGAATCAAAGTGTGGGGGGCAGCAGGACTTGAAAAACTGCATTTTAGTAACTGTTCTAGGGGATTCTGATGGAGGTGGTCCCTGAACCTACCTGAACAAGCGAAGCTCGGCCACAAGTTCTGACTTGTGTGCATCGGACTCACATAGCTTTTCAAAGGGAGAGCGTAGGTTTTCAGTCTGGAGTGGCCCCAGGAATGTGTACAACTCCCTGGGATATTCTGATGGGGATGGTCAGCATGGTTGGGGATGGGTTTGGCGTAAGAAGGCTTAGAAATGTGAGGCTGGCACGAATGAAAAGAACAGCACACCAGCCTCCCGCACCTTCCTCTCTCCTCTAGGTTCAGCCAGTGCTATCGGTTGCTGGGGGTGCTGGACCACCTCCATGGGACTGACACGGTGTTTAAGCAGACCAAGGCCTATGAGAGAGACATCCTCCTGCTGCGCTTCACCCCACTGTCTGAGAGCATCCCGGATGCCCCGAAGAAGATGGAGTGAGAGGGGCGCCTGGGTGGCTCAGTTGTTAAGTGTCTGCCTTTGGCTCAGGTCATGGTCCCAGGGTCCTGGGATCGAGCCCTGCATCGGGCTTGCTGCTCAACAGGGAGTCTGCTTCTCCCTCTGACCCTCCCCCGCTCATGCTCTCTCTCAAATAAATAAAATCTTAAAAAAAAAAAATAGTGGTCTTTGTCCTTTGCTGTAGAAGGGGAGAAATGATCCCAGGCAACCTTTTTCTGGCCTAGACAAGACAGAGAATGCAAAGGTGGCAGCGAGATAGGAAGCTACTGCCAACTCCAGGGAGCGCTCCAGGTGCCAGGGGGTGAGGGAAACCAAAAGTATTGTTTTGCCCCTTCCTGTCCTCAAAAGCTTTTCGCATACCCTACTCTGGCCAGGGCTAGGACACCCTCATTGCCAAAACAGGTCAGCTAACAAAGGCCCCATTTCAACTCTGCCCCACTGCAAACAAACATCATCCCTCTATGAAAAGAAAAATGCCAATCACAGCTCCTCCCTGGAATAAAACTGAGATATCAAAGAGGTGCACACCAAACCCCAACACCTACCTTCAGCCATACATGGAAACATGGAAACCAAAGGCCAAACCCTGTTAACCTGCTAAGCTGGAGGCCCTTTTATCCACAGAGGGAAGGGTCAGGGTTCCTGACCTTTGGGGACACCCAACTGAGGAGGCTAGAACCCTGTTCCTCCAGTGAGAAGGCAAGAAAAACATGACTGACCGAAGGGCAAAACCCTCATTTTTCCCCAAATGATTAACTAGCTTTCTCAACACCATTTATTTCAAATGAAACTTTCTCAGGAACCTTATTTAAAACAAAACCAAAGAGCTGCTGGGGTTGCAGCAGTCCCCAGCCTGGCCTTCCCTCAGCAGCCAGCCATTGTCAGGAGCCCTGCAGCTCCCAAGGACAGTTTGAAGACCACCATTATCAGTTACTAAATTCTTGTTATATATTTGCGTCTGTTCCTGAACTTTCGGCTCTGTCAAAACCATCGTTTTATAAAATACCTTAGTATCAAGTCTCCAAGCAGATCTAAGACTCTTCCGTCCTATCAGCCCTACAACTCCAGACCTGCCCAGTACACCGACTAGGTGCTTACCAGTGTCTTCCTTGGCCTTCCAAACCCCACCCGCCCCACTCTGGCCTTGGTGGGCCTGCCCTGAGCTTAAGGTACAGCTCTGGTGCACCAGTGGTCTAAACTGTCACAGCTGCTAACCCGCACCCACAACCTGTTCTTGTGAGTAAACACTTGGGAAATAGCCCATCTTCAGTATACTTAAAAGGGTAGGGAATGAGGAGTGTGGAGAAGGAGGAAGAACGGATGCCTTTTCTCCCATGAGTCTTAGACTTTGAGGTACTGGAGAGGGTCAAGAGGCTGTCAGTCTCTCATCCCTTTTGGCAGCCAGGTGGCTGGGCTCTGACAGAGGGGCCAGTGAACAAGTGAGGCTTAAGAAAAGGCTGAGGTCACCAAATTCCCGACAGACCTCATGAAGGTGAAAGGGGAAGGCATGGAAAATAAACTGGTCTCTCTTTAATTCCAGTAGGTGCTTCCGTGTTCTCTCTCCATGATGTTGACTAGTTCCGATGCTCCCGATCACGTGGCATCTCTGGGAGCCATAGCAATGCAATTAATCATCAGTGGCTACTCTCACGAGCATCCCTACGAGGCTGTGGAAGTAGGGTCTGTCTTCCTGTCCCCAAATCCCTCTGCAGAAGCCCTGGTTACCACCTCCTAAACTCTCCTTCAGCCTACGGAGGCCATTGGTGGTCCTAAAGCACCTGCCCACCTGAAGAATGGTGGAATTCTTTGGAAAAACGTTTCTGATGGGATGCTCAAGTGCCAGGTATGAATGAGTTGTCAGATTGAGTAAGGAAGGCCATGCCTCACTTGTAGTTCTGTAATTCTGCATCGAGGCCAGACTAGCATTCCGAATGTTACTCCTGCCAGTGCCTGGCCTCGCGGGTCAGTGAAAAGCCACCAACAGCCCAGGGGCCAGTCACGGGTGGGGTGGGGTATATTCACCATTCCAGCCTTTCCTAGCTTCAATCCTCAGGGCTCGCTGGCTGACCTGGATTCCTCTAAGGCCACAGAGTGCTGAACTGTTAGTCCTCTACACCCCAGCGGGGAAGTCTGTTCGGTGAGCGGCTGTGCTGGCCGTTCATGAGGCATCACGGCAACCTTCCTGGCTGTCTCCTTACAAGATGCCAGGCCACAGCCAGAGGATGGAAATCCCGGGAGCCGGGCAAGTGGGCAGAACCCCCTGGAGCTGCTGGACCGGCAGCTCTCCATTCTGTGGCTCCGGCTATCGCCGCCGTGTCTCACCTAGGACACAAGGTGGATGTGAATTCAAGGCTGGCAGAAGCTCTCAAAAGCACTGAGGAATTCACCTGGACGCATTCATTAGCTGCCTCGGGAGTCTGTTCCCTAGGCAGATTCCTCACAAGCCCAATGGCAGAGCCCTGCAAAGCTTTCATGTACACATTCTGAGGGCAGGGTTCCCCTGGATCTGAGGGAACCCTAACCAGGCTCCATCCCTCAAGAGCTGTACCTCAGATGGGAGACCAGCCAGTATTTTGCCTTTTCAAGTTTTTATTTTTATACATTTTTTTGTATTAAAAAGAAAAGCATAATTACCACAAATTACAAAGGACTAAAGCAGGACTAGAATAATGAATGAATCACTTCAGCCTGGAAAGCAGATACTCTCAATAATATTAATGTTATAATACAAGCTCATTCAAGTATTTTACATTTTTTTTGTCCTTTTAAATGTGATATCCTAGCACATGGTAAAGATAATGTACTATGAGCATAAGGTGGAACCTTCTCCGCAAAGCCAGATGACAAGTTTTCCTCTCCAGTGAGAAATGGGCTATAAGTTCTGATCTTCTCTGCCTCTGCCATCAACATGGCTGAAGGAGAGCGTGGGGGCTAGGGCAAATCCAGGGACCCTTCCACACAGGACATACTTCGGGTCCCACTCACGAGGGCACCAGATGATCCAGACCGCTGTACCCAGGCTTTTTGGCAAAAACCAAAACCAAAACCAAAACCCACCCCCACCCGCCCTTGCCCCTCCTCTAGTCGTCTTCCTTGCCCCTCCTCCCCACTTCCAGGGCCTTCTGAGCAGCTTTCTTTTGTAAAATCAATCAGGAAAGGGGGGAAAAAAAAGAAGAGCTACAATGGAACAAAACAAAAACGTTAACACCTTTGACATGGGGGCTCAACACCTGGACCTGAGCCCCGGGGATCCAGGCTGGGGCAGGGCCAGGCAGCCACTCTCTACTGGTACTGCGTTTGCTCCCAGGGTCAGAAGAGGGCGAGAGAAACCTGCCCCTGAGCAGGGCTGAGGCACACAGACCTTGTGATGTTTGATGCCCAGAGGTCGTATTGGCGTGGACCAGTCATGGAAGGGTACAGGATGAGCAGAAGGGTTTGGGCAGGCTGCTGCTTTGTGTCTCAGGTCTTGGACCCCCACGGGAGGGTGGTGGGTGAGAAGCGGCAAGCCCCGATGGCTCTGGCCGCTCCTGGCATGCCTGTCACAGATACGTCGGTCCTAAATTCAAGTGTCTTCAGAAAGTGAAGATGTAAACTACTCTTTGCAACATTAACTCCTAACATGTTACAAAAAAAACAAAGGAAAAAAAAAAAAACCCTCCCCCCATCCTCAGCCTGCGTTGAGATGAAGTCCTCACCTCCCACCCCGAAGGGGCTTCCTCTCTCTCGGGTGCCTGTGGGAGGATCAGAGAGGGGATGGCAGCCCCCTGGCCTGGGAGAAAACTCTAGGTGAGAAAAGCCTTTCTGCACACCCCCAAGGCTTCCTTGTGCCCCCAAACCCAGCAGAGGACAAACACTGAGGTTCTATGGTGCTGGATACAGTACAGGGCTGAGCGATCCGAAGGAAAGAAAGGGGGTAAAAAGGGAAGGAAGAAGGGGCGCAGGAGTCCAGTGTCTGGTACAACGTGGGGCAGGCACCAGACAGCAGGGAAAGGCCCAGATCCCACTTTCAGAGCAGAGACCAGACACTCATCCTTGACTTTCGAGACCAGCGGGTCACATCCGAACCACTGGGAGGGCAGAGATAGGGAAGGGCACAGGCTGAAAGCAGAGGGCAAGCCCATGCCAGCCTGGGATACTGTCCCCTGCTCCCAGTCTTTGGGCCGAGAAGTGTCAGCGGTGCAGCGACACTACCATCAGCTTCTCTGTGCTGCCCGGCCCCCGCCGGCGGTGAACGCGTCGCCACGCCCGCACCCGGCACACAGCTCAACCTGTGGGGGTCAGTCCTTCGTCACCCTCCCCAGCGTTGGGTGCCAGGAGAACTCCAGCCATTCCATTATCACTCACAGCCCAACCCAAGCAGTCAGTGGCTGGAGAAGAGGAGTCAGGTATACTCTATGTCCACATATACCTTCCTGCCGCGGGGCTTCTCCAACTGGCAGGATTCCCCCCAGCCCCCAAACCCTCATCCCTCGTTCCCAGGCAGGGTCAATTGGAGGGTGGGCAGAGATGGCTTGTAGAGGGGGGGTGCAAGATGGGGAGACCCCACCAGACCCGAGGGAGGAGAATGGCATCCTTCTCCACCTGTTCGGAGACAAAGCCTCCTTGAGGTCTCAGATCTTTCAGGGCAACACATTTCCAAGCCTCAGCTGCCAGGTGTTCGCCCTTCCCCTTGGAGGTGGGGGAGACGGTCATGCTGAGGCCAAGTGTGTCCCAGGTCCAGGCCAATGCTCTTCTTCAACAGTTTGAAGCCAACCTGGCCTTGGGGTTCCAAGGGTAGGATGAAGGGTGTCATGGCAGGACGGGGCCTGTCATGAAGCAACAGCAAGCAGAGCGAGGACACGACAGTGGCAGCAGAGTACAGACACAGGACGTCAGCTTCCAACGATGCAACAGCAGGGGTATTTCGGGCACGGCTCTCACTGGAGCCGCCCCCAACTCTCTTGCCTACAGGCAGGAGGCACTGTACATGCAACTCAGTCCAGAGAAAGATTCTAGCCAAGCCAGCCCAGGCACGTCCAGAGAAGGTGTGAGCTCTTCGAGGTGACTCCACCGAGGAAAACAGGCATTTGGGTATTTCAGATTCCCGCTCCACAATAAGGCAACTTTTAAAAAAATATTATTTCCAAGAACAAAACAAAACAAAAAACAAAATCCAAGGGTAGGGGAAAGACATCACTTTCTGTGGATTAGGTGGGGGTTTTCTGATTTATTTTTTTGGTCTTTTATGGTCGATTTTGTCTTTTTTTTTTTTTTTCCCAAGGATGGAAAGGTCAGAGAAAAATAAAATAAATCATCTTTCAATAGTCTTTTCTGGTATGAGCAGCGTCTCTCTGGGCTGGGGAGTAAGGGGTATGGGGAGAGGGGGGTGGGGAGAGGATGAAACCTTCCCCCGCCTCCACTTCTAGATCCTTTGGTTTCCTTCTCCCAGAAGATGGCAGAAGGGCATGGTGGGGACAGCAGGGGGAGAACATGGTGATGGCAAGCCCCAGATGATCAGGGGGCTGGTGCTCGTGGGGCCCAGGACGCTGCCAGAGCCTTCCATGGGACAGTGCTGGGCAATGGGGCCCACAGGGCCTTCTTGTGGGCTGCATAGTTGGCTTGAGGGGGAGCAGGAGGAGGCTGTGGGTGGGAACCAGGGTGGCGGCCTACCAGCCGCGGGCAGGGCTACAGAGTGATTTTGGTAATCCAGACAAACTATCAATAATTTAAAACTTGATATATATATATATATATATATATAAAAAAAATCTCCCCCCTTTCCCTCCCCCCTTAGAAGAAGCTAGGATGTGAAGAAGAGTCATGGAGAGAGGAGGGGGAAGGGGGTGTGTGGAGGCTCCTGCCCAGGGGTACCTCTGATAGCCCAAATGGTGTACATGTTGCTACTCAGCACGAAGGCCCATTCTAATGACTCTAGGCCTGTCCCTTCTCTGTCCCCTCTCCTGGGACTGGGCACCCCCATGGACTTTCGCCCACCCCCCTCACTCCCCCCCACCAAAACCCCAGGGCTAACAGGCTTTTCACTTTCCCAAAGTCTGTGTGTCCGAGTGCTGGCTTGTCCATTTGGCATCTTCCCGGACGGGCTGGCCAGTGGGTGGTGTGGGGGGTTGGCTGATCATGGTGGTGGGCCTGCTGGAAGACTGGGAGGGGCACCGCTTCCTGCCCTCGCCGCCGCCACCTCCTGCCGCCACTGGGTGTCGCTTGTGGTTGCCCTCCTCACCCATGGGGGGCTGTAACAGAGAGAGTCACAGGTGATTAGGGGCCACTACCCACACCCCCTTCTTGCCAGGGCTCTCTGAAGACTTCCTACCTCCAAATGCAGATAATAGGTATAACCTTAAAAACTAACTACCAGTTTTATGAAGCACATCTCCGTGCCAAGATGCCCAGCCCCATGCTATTTTCTGCACATTCACTCATGGGGCTCTGCACCGCCCTTTGATGGAGACACGATCATCCCAAAAGCAAAGCACAAAGAAATAATTTGCCCAGGGTCCCATAGCTTATAACCAGTGCCGACAAAATGTGGACTCGACCCATCTACCTCTGAAGCCCAGGCCCTCACCCACACAAGTCTCTGCTCCCTTTCTGAGAAGGGATGATGCGTGGCATGTGGCATGCAATATGCTGAGACATCTCCACTCAGAGGGCCCAGATGCTCCTGGGGACTGCCTCATCTCCTTCTGAGCCCTAAACAGGACACTGACCTAAGAGTCAGACCATGATCCAGTCTGGCCTCACGGCTACCAAAGGTCCAGTGACCTCGAGGACATTTCCTTCCATTTCTGGGGGAGAAAGCTCAGCCCTTCTTGTCCCACCCTCCACAGGTCTTCCTGCTACAAGGCTTCTCTGCATATGTGCCCCCATCCGACCCCCAAGCGAGGAGGTGCTTAAGGATGGAAGAAAACAGATTCATCTTTATCCTGGGAGGGCTGAGCGGCACTGCCGCCATCTCACTGGGCGGCTGCGGGCTTCCATTTACCCACTGGTACAGCAAGAGCAACAATAAACCCTGCCTCCTCACCACATTACAAAGCTTAAAGGAGCTTAATATAAAGTGCCTAGCACAGTGCCTGGCATACAGGAATCACTCAATGGCAATTTCTTAACACACGTAAGGACTCTTACTGCTATCTACTTATATTTGTCTTTTTGCTAAAAGGTTTCAAGGGAATAAGATGACCAGCACAGCTCTACTACATTACAAACTCTCTGAAAGAAAGAAAGTCTCACTCATCTCTGGAGTCCCTGAAGCACTCAAAACAGAGACATCCATCACTCTACTGCTTCCCTGGATATGCCCAGTAGCAGTAACCCTGACCCACCACTGGATGGCACCATTGAGTCACTGCTCCAAGAAGATAGGGCTGGTGGCGGTGATGGTGGGGTGTTAAACATAACTCACAAACTTCTATGGTTGGAACTGACCTCTTCCAGAAAAAGCAAGGAAAGAGAGAAAAAAACCAATTTACCTGGGTACTCATCCCAGTCAACTAGTAATGGCTGACCAGGGCTCACCAGCAAGGAGGGGTAGGAGACAAAAGGGAGAGACCATTATGATATTCAGCTAGCTACAGGACCATGGGAAGGAGGGAGGAGCAACCATACAACCCCCTCCAATTAGCTGTCAGTGTCCACTTCTCATCCTCTATTGTATAGGTGAAGACACTAAGGACCGATAGGGGGAAAGGGTCCCTAGGCTAGTGGCACAGCTGGGACCAGAACCAGGTATCCTGATCTCTGGTCCAGTATTCTGTCCAGGAGAGGGGTGAGAAAGATGAGAGACTTTCACTCACATCCACTCGGAAGTCTTCGAGACGTCGGAATTTGCCGAGGTATTCTTGAAGTTTGGGGTCAATGTCCAAATTTTTGGCTTTGGAATATTTCAAGAAGGCCCAGAATTTCTCTAGTCCATAGAGTTGGCCTACAGGAAAGAAGAGGCAAAGGTAGAGTGAAGGTCAGAGAGAAGCCGGACTGGTGAGGAGTTGAGAATAGAGGCTCAGGGGAGCAGGAGGTGGGATGTGACTGATACACAGGCAGACCCGGGTTGACCCAGGCAGGGAGAAGGGAAAGAAGACCTGGATGACCAGGCCTTGCAGAGCTCCAACTCTGGCTCTCACCAGCTTCATAGTCCTTCACTGTTTCCTCCTGAAAATCCTTGAAGATGTCCAGCCGGAACTTCTTTTCCAGGCCGTAACTGTAGTATCGAAAAAGGCACTCCAAACCATATCTGTAGAACACAAGCCAGTGAAATTGGGACACAGTTTCTTTATTTGTAAAACAAGGAAATGCACCTGCATCATATGTGAACTAGGAAACCGTTTAAGCACATGGATTATCAAGAAAATGGTAACTAATCTTTAAGAAGGCTAACATTTAATGCTAGTCTAAGTGTGGTCTAGCAGTTTATGATTTGCAAGGGGTCAGTAAACTCCAGCCAAATGAACAAGGGCTCCCTGCCCACACTCATTTGTTCATGAAGTGTCACTGGCTGCTTTGTGCTAGAAGAGCAGAGCTGAGTAGTTGTGACAGAGACCCCCCCACCCCCATGTCCTGCAAAGCCTAAAATACTTCTCATCTGTCCCTTTACAGAAAGTCTGCCAATCCTTGGGATGAGCTCTCTACAAAGTCATGTGACCGTGTCAATTAGTAGGTCTGCTTATCTGACTTCAGAAATTTTATTTCTGGGGCACCTGGGTGGTTCAGTCAGTTAAGCGTCTGCCTTCAGCTCAGGTCATGATCCCAGGGTCCTGGGATAGAGCCCTGCACCAGGCTCCCTGCTCAGTGGGGAGCCTGCTTCTCTCTCTCCCTCTGCCTGCCGCTCCCCCCCGCTTGTGCTTTCTCTCTCTCTCTGATAAATAAATAAATAAATAAATAAATAAATAAATAAATAAATAAAATCTTAAAAAAAAAATACAGTATTAAAAAGGTGCAAAATAGCATCTAAAAGAGGCTATCCTCTGTGTAAACAACAGGTGCCAGGTGGGAGACTACAGGGATATCCTTGCTTACACAAGTGAAGTACTTTTAGGAAAGGCCTCAGGTTTCTGACCATGCTCGCTATCTGTGGGGAAAGGAACTGGAGGCAGGTGGACAGGGATGAGGAGACTTCTCATGATATAACCTTTGACCTCTTTGCATTTTGAACCATGTAAACATTATTACTCATTCAAAAATCATCATCTTTTTATAAAGTATATTTGGGATACACACAAGAGATTTCTGGTTACACTTCTGGAAGCAGACCCACCAGGGACCCCTCACCCCCTGCAAGCACCAGCCAGACCCCAACCCCCCAGCCTGCACCCCCACATGCCACTCACCTGTAGCCTTCTTTGGCATCCTCCAGAGCCAGCTGCTTAAACTCCTCATACATCTTCTTGTTGAAGTGATCTCGGAGGAAGAAGGACCAGAAGCGGAAGAGAGTGTTCATCTCCTGAGACTGGCCAATGCCCAAGCGTTTCCGCTCTGATGGGGGAGGAAGGAGGAAAGACGGATCAGGGTCACACTGCCTGTGATTCAGGGGACAAATGTTCTTGGGCTCAAGGACTTTGGTCCTTTCTCCTATACTCCCTCCCCTCCCAATTCCTTTGCTCATCCCCTGTCCTTTTGGTCTTTGAAGAGACAGTTACTGAGCACTATCCTATGTCAGGCCCTGCTGCTGGGCACTGGACCTGACCTCAACACAAGCAGGTGGCATCAGCTTCTAAACCAGGTCACCGGGGTCTAGCTGTTCACCTCAAATACTCCTGCTCGCAAGCGTAGTTAGAACAAGGAAAAGCATAAACAAATAATTTGGCAATCCAACAACTTATATTCATTACCAATCATTATTATCAGAGTCCTAGAACATTAACAATTACAAAATGGTAACATTAAAAATACACAACACCAAAGCACAAACAACAAAAGAAGAGATATATTTAGTATCATTAAAAAACCTAGGGGCGCCTGGGTGGCTCAGTCGGTTAAGCATCTGCCTTGGGCTCCGGTCATGGTCCCAGGGTCCTGGGATTGAGCCCCACATCAGGCTCCCTGCTCATCAGGGAGTTGGCTTCTCCCTCTGCCTGCCGCTCTGCCTACTATGTTCTCTATCTCTGTCAAATAAATAAGATCTTAAAAAATAATAATAAAATAAAAAACTAAAAACCTCTGTGCTTCAAAGGACACTATCAACAAAGTGAGAAAACAACCCAGAGTGGGAAAAAGTATTTGCAAATCATGAATCTGATAAGGGACTTGTACCTAGAATATATAAAGAACTCTTATAATTTAATAATAAAGACAAATAATCTAGTTAAAAAGTAGGCAAAGGATCTGAATGGACATTTCTCCAAAGATATACAAATGGCCAATAAGCATATGAAAAAAATGTTCAACATGAACAGCTATTGGGGAAATGCAAATGGAAACCACGAGGAGGTATCACCTATCACCTCACACCTATTAGGATAGCTATCATCACAAAGATAGACAACAAGTGTTGGGAGGACGCAGAGCCATCAGAAGCCTCATACTTTCTGTCAGGAACAACAAATGGTAGCCCCGCTTTGGGAAACAGTCTCACAATTCCTCCAAAGGTTAAACACAAGAGTTATCACATGACCCTGCAAATGAAAACCTATGTCCACACAAAAATGGACATGTTCATAGCGGCATTATTCATCATAAACAGAAAGTGGAAATCCAAAGGTCCATCAGTGACAGAGAGACAGACATGACGTGACGTATCCCTCTGCTGGAGTGCCACCAGGGCCAAGGAAAAGAATGAAGCACCGGTGCCACGCTACAACAGAGATGAAGTGTGAGAACAGCATGCTCAGGGAAGAAGCCAGTCACAAAGGACTGCTAATGAGATGACTGTATTGCCAGGAAAAGTCCAGAACGGGCAAGTCCACCCAGACTGGAGGTTGTGCAGGCCTGGGAGGAGCTGCAGGGATGGAGATGGGAAGTGACCTGTAAGGGGCACAGGGTTTCTTCCGGTGGTGATGAAAATGTTCTAACATCGATTCCGGGGATAGACATACAACTCTGGAATATACCGAAAGCCACTGCACCATACACTTTAAATGGGTCAACTGTGGAGTATGTGAGTTCTATCTCCATAATGTGGTCACCACACACAAGCACACGGGGGAGTAAGGCAGATGAGCGAGCATTTAGCAGCCCTGTGCTGCTAACTGAAAAGGGGTGCGGCAGTTAGCAAGAACTACAGGGGAGCACTAAGACTGCTTCTGAGCATCTTTACAGCCAACCTGACAGAATCCTACAGTTAAGAGACACCTCATTTTGTGATAAAAGGAAACACATGGGAATATCTAGAGATTCTTTCCTTACACCGTCTTCTAAGAGCAGGGGTCAGCAAACTTTTTTCTGTCAAAGACCAGAGTAAATATTTTAGGCTTTATAGGCTTCATATGGTCTCGGTCATAAGTTCCTCTCTTTTTCCTTCATAACCCCTTAAAAATGTAAAAACTGTTCTTAGCTCAGGGACTGTACAAAAATAGGCAGCTAGCTGGATTTGGTCCACAGGCCATGGTTAAGCCACCCCTGGTCTAGAGAATCTATGCCGCCCCATGCACACCCTTTCATGATCAACAGTGGATCACAGTGGACAATAGCTGACTTAGCAGTCATGCCAGAAATAGGTAAACTTTTGATATTTTTTATTATCAATAGAGGAAGATCAAAGAACAGAAATGTTCTCAGTATCAGATTCTTTTAGCCTCCTGTATCCCAAAACTACCCGGCCCGAGTCTAACAACTCCAGTCCTTCTTGCTCTAAGGTCAAGAGAGAGCAGAATCACCTGCTCCACCAGCCCTTAAACTCTGGACTTAAGCAGTGGCCCCAGAGGCTAGGCCCCTCTGCCCCTGTGCTTACCATTAAGGCAGCGCCTACGGTACTTGTGGTAGACGTGTTGTGTGAAGCCATTTTCCTTGAGCAGCTCATGGGAAGGATGCTGGAACTTGGGCAGGGACTGAGGGGTACAGCCATAGCTGCCAACTGCAGGTGTTCCTTCTGAGGGGCTGGAGCTAGAGGCCAGGAGAGAGACGGTGTCACCAGCTTCCCTGGAGCGGCTGGCCATCAGGTGAGGAGGGGCCCCTCTGGTCCATCAGCCAAGCTCTAGCCTCTCAAAGGGCAACAAAGAGCCCTAAGTACTGTGGAAGGCCAACTTACATCCTTCAGCCCGAATCACTCTTCGAGTCGACCTTTGGTGGGTTTTACAAAGCAGCCACTGAGGCTCAGAGACTGGGAGACTTGGCCTGGGTCATGGACTGTTTTACATCCCAGATCGGCACAATGCCCAAACCCGAGCTTAGAAGCATTTATTTATCCCAAGTTCACATTTAACTTTCTTTGATGAGCTATTATGGGGTAGTCCATCTGTGTTTTCCTTTAACCATGCTATTCTCCATCCGCGCCATCTCTGCAGGGAGGAGAGTGCACAGGACAGGGGCTCCCAAACGTTGCTCTTGAACAGGGAACACCAGGGCAGTTTTCGGGGCAGGGGGGCCTGAACCCTACCCCCAAAAGCTGAGTCAGTGGATCTAGGGTGGGGCCCAGGAATCTGTATTTTTATTTAATGACCTGGCTATCCTGAGGCAGGCAGCAGATATCATCCCTGAAATCAATTCACAGATATTCTGAGAGAATCTGGTCCCAGGCGGCTGTGACACCACTTCTTTGGGAAAACCTTCCCAGGCTCTGGATTACCTTCTCTAGACTTCTCCAGATTTTTGGATTTAGGTTAAGGGTCCCTTTCTTTAATTTACAGACCAAAGAGGTTCCTTCTTCTTGGTCCCATCAACTGCCTGGCTTTCCCGCCCACCCTGCTGTCAGCCTCATCTCTCCTCTCCACCGCGCCGGCACCTGATGGAAGCCGTCCGGGGCCTGTGCTCTCGGGAATCCATCACCCAGCCCACATGACTCTCCAGGGGCGGGTTTGAGCTGTGTCTTGTCTTCCTTTTCCGAGGCATCTGCAAAGGTCAGTCCAGAATTTGCTATTAACTCACAGAACTCTGAGGAACACCAAGCATTTGTAGGACTAAGATCCCCTCATGTGTGTGAGTTATTCACAATTTACAAAGCATTTTCATATCTAGTCTCTCACACGAGGCTCACAGCTCTGAGCCAGGAAATGGTATGCCGATCTGACAGGTGAGGAAATCGAGGCTTGGGAGCCCAAGGATCCACACCTGGTCAATCCTCCTAGGGCCTTATCATGATGACATGGGGCCAACCACCTCCACACCCAGTCCCTCTCCCAGATGTGCCCACTCGATCCCGGGTGGGCCCACCAGCCTAAGAACACAGAGCAGGTCTGGGATTTGGCAGTCTCTTGGTTTAGGCAAGGGAAAGCAGCAAAGCACTGGAACACGGTTAAGTGAGCCCAAGAGTCTTAGCCCCCCAGCAGGAGCGCCTCACCTTGGCATCTAGCGTCCGTCCTTCTTTCACTACTGGGTAAAACCGTGATGTCTGACTTGAATCTTTGAGCTGCGGTGTCCGGGGAGTGCGGGGGGTCCTGGTATTGCGGTAGTTTGGCGACTCTGGGACAGTGGTTGGTAGAGAACGGGCGATGGTGGAGGGCTCAGGAGCACCAAACAATTTGTTGGCCAGGGCATCAGTGGGGACTGCAGAGAGAGAGCGGGCCAGTGAGCAGGGGTAGGCCTGTGACTGTCTGTACCTGGGAGGCCCCCCGTCAGAGGGCTGTATTTGCCCACCCAGGCTGCGGTCCCAGGTGTCACCCCTCTCTCACCTTGTTGGAAGCGGGGTGGCCCAGGAGGGACCTCCTGGTTGGGATCCACTGGGGGCTCTGGGGTTAGTGTGTCAAACTGCTCCCGGCTGATCATATTGACTTTCTTGAAGTTCTCGACTTCTTGCTGCAGAGGATAAAAGATGGGTGGGGAGACAATGTTAGTAAGAAACTGCCCCAGCCTGTTCAGGAATCAAGACATGCAGGAAGTTGCAGGGGGCAGCTCCCACATCCACATACGTGGAATTCTGGTCCCCAGGCTCTCAGCTGCCCCACACCATTCCCCAGCCCCAGTGACCTGGGCACAATTGTGCCAACCCAGAAGGACTGAGCGCCAGCCCAGCCCTCTTTGCAGCAAGACAGATGAGGAGCTCCCTACAGACCCCTGACTCTGTCTCTCACCTCCACCAAACGCCCTGTTGCTTACTACTACACAGGCTCACCTCACAGAGCTACTCTCTAAAACCCTACAAGTTTTGACTGTTTCCAGACAGCAGTGATTTTTTTTTTAAACCTCTTTTCTCTATCTTCCATACTCAAAACAAGCTCCTGGAAACTTTTATATATAGGCCTGAAAAAAAATTTTTTTTTAAAGATTTTATTTATTTTTTGACAGAGAGCGAACACAAGCAGGGGAAGTGGGAGAGGGAGAAGCAGGCTTCCTGTGGAGCAGGGAGCCCGATGCGGGGCTCAATCCCAGGACTCTGGGATCATGACCTGAGCCGAAGGCAGACACTTAACGACTGAGCCACCCAGGTGGCCCAGGCCTAAATTTTTAAGAAGAGAAGTAACAATCCAATCTCTCTTCTCTTCCCCACTAGTGTGGCTGTCAGGACATTAAACGTGGACGTTCAGGCAGCACAATGATCGCCTCTCATGGTGACACAGCTTACAAAGTGTCTCTACATTTCTCCTCACTTCACGCCCCAGCAGGGTGTCAATTACTACCCCCTTTTCACACAAGAGGATACTGAGACTCTGCCCAAGGGCACACAGCGAATCAGCCTTCCTCTTTCCCATATGTTACAGACCCTCCACGCTCCACCCCCACACTGCTGTGTCCGAGCCTCACCTTGATCTGGGAATACTCAGGTTCAAACTTCTCAGTCCACAGGTCCTGCTCGTAGTAGAAGAGCCCATCGTTAATGACCTTGGCCAGCTCAGCACTCATCTTGGCACGCGAGGTGTGGTTGCCTGTGCGGTCCCCCCCAGGGTGCCGACGCATATAAGGTGGCGTCTGGGTGACAATGAGGATCTTGTTCACATCCCGGTCATCAATCTCATAGTCAGAGTCCTCATCAGACCAGGCGGTGAAGGTGTTCTTCCGCCCATCCATCTGCTCCATCTCCTCGTCAAACAGGAAATCTAGCTCCTCTTGCTCATCCTGCTCCTTGGACATCAGCTGCTGAGAAGGCAGCTGCTGAGGCAGAGAGGTCGTGTGGAGGAACCTGGGCTCCTCTGACTTCTAAAATGGGCAAGATCAAGGATGGGGGGTGAGATCACCAGGAGGTCCTTGGACTAGCCTCTGTAGCTGTTGGCCCAGAGGGAGGCCCTGGCCATGCCAGCGAGCCACAGCTGCCAGCCCTACAGCCAGTCCCCCAGGACTCTTGGTTTCCTCTCTCCCAGCTCACATCACAGACATTCACAATGAGGTGACAAGGCCCCACAGCCACCTGTGCTCTCATTTACCTAGCCTGGGGGTGGGCACACAGCGTAAGTTCTACAGGTTAATCCATCCATTCCATCTATCCAAAATCTCTCCAAGAAAATGGAAGCTTCATCAGGCAGGGGCCAAGGCTGCCTTGCTTCCCATGATATCCTTAGTACTTAGACTGGGACCTAGCAATAGCAGATGCTCGACTGTTTGATGCGTGAGCAAGAACACACTGATACAATGCCCTACAGAAGACACAATTCTTGAACTTAAGGCAGCTCACAGTTTGGTGGGAGAAAAGTCAAACAACCAGCCAGCCAAATACAATGTGGTGTTGGTAAAGATTATAAATAAAATTTGTGGACTACACAGGAAGAGGCACTTTACCAAGTAGAGGTGGGAGTGGGAACAGCCTGGGAAGGCTTCCTGGGAGACGTAATTACTGAGGAAGGATGAGCATAAGTAAGCCAGATGAAGGCAGGGACAAAGAGTGTATGAGGCAGAAAGCACAGCATGTTCCAGAGGCAAGAGAAAACAGGGTGCTTTTGGCAAAAAGAAAATATTTTAGAGTGTTGCTAGGATGAATTTATCTAAGACTTTGGGGCAGAAGCATTTGTCCACCTCACAATTTATATCCAAAAAGTCAAGTCCCTGCTTTGCAAAAAGCTTCTCATATAAACTCCAAACCTACTCTCTTTTAAGGCTCAAGATAGGCCAGGTGGGAGCAGGGCTCTAATTCTGGAATAGGGGCTAAGCCTGTCTCCTTTCCAAACCTTCACAGTCTGTAGGACTGGACCTCATAATGTCCCTGTCCACTGTTTTCGTCATGACTCTGGCCTGATCCCTGACACTCTATGAAGGACCACAGCCAGAAGAAATAGGGAAGTTGGGGTGTGAACAAGAGGGAGGCAGTCACAGTGGCACAATGGAAAAGGGGACAGAGATTTTCAGAGACCCAAAGTCCAAGGTCATCTATGAGGCCTCCTCACAAGCCCCAGACCAAAGAGATCTCCCAAGAGGAGATGGGGAATGGGGCAGATGGGAGTACACATCTGCTCCTCGAAGAGGGGCACCAGTTTTAGTCTGAAATGGAAACACTTCTTGAGGAGTGGACTCGACGTGTACTACTGGCATATTGCTTTACAATTTCTACAACAGTCTAAGCCCTTCTTTCTTTCATCTGAAGATAGGAACATTGAAGACTTGAGATATTAAACAAGCTTCCCAAGGTCAACAGCCATCAGTGATAGGAGACCTGTGTTCTCGTCTAGACTAACTCTACATCCAGGCAGTGTGTCTGCTCCCTTTCCCTTCGCTCTCCACAGGGCCTGAGTGGCTTATATAGGGGACAACGAGGATTTCCTCCTGTGAAGACTGCCACTCAGGAACTCACACAGCGGGAGCTGTCAGGGGCCACAGGATTTCCTCCTGTGAAGACTGCCACTCAGGAACTCACACAGCGGGAGCTGTCCTGAGAGGTGATCCTCACTGGAAAAGGACATGCGCCCACCAGCTTTCCCGCAGTCCCTGCTGACCTCGGCTCCCATCACAACCCCAGAGCCAGCCGGCCTGTGGGCTGAGCCCCTCTGAGTCCCGGACCCCACCCACCTTGGGCCGTGCTGGGGACGGCCGCGGCCTCTTCTTCACTTCAATCCAGTTCTCAGAATCCAAGTCAGGCAGGCTGGCAGAGAGGCCCTTGGGCAGCGTCTTTAGGTTGCTGACCTCCTCTGTTTTGGTTGGCACTGGGGTGACTGCACGGGGAGAACCAGGTGCTGACTCTGAAGGGTGGAAAGGTGAGGTCCTCAACCTTCCAGTCCTCCTCCTGATGCCAGCTCTAAGGAGGCCTGCTGGCTGGAGGACAAGGACAACAGGAAGGCACCTACAGGCCAGGAGGACCTACCTGTCTCCTTCTGGTAATGCTGACGGGGCACAAACTCAGGGCAGTTAAGAAGCTGGGAGAAATCGGTCTGGGAATAATCCACTATTGGGGGACCAGGAAGAGGCCATTTCTCCGGCTCCTCCCTCCTGCGGACTTTCTCATCAACGATCTCCACCACCTTGCTGTCCTTTAGGGCCTGCAGGGGAGAAGGAAGGAGACGATGCAGAGAAAAGACTTGGACAGAATGAGGTCTTGGAGGCTGGCAGATGGATGACTGGGCCCCTCGAGCTCAGGTAAGAGTCTGGTGCTGGCAGGGGTATAAGAAAACTGGCACCATCTTCCACAACTGGCAGAGAAACGAGATGTTCAAACTTGTAGGAGGGGACCAACATGGAAAACACACCTGCCCTGTGACCTTGCCACTCTACATCCACTAATTTGCCCCCAGAGAAACAGGGCCATAGACAGATGACATTATGTGTAAGATCTGAATAAAAAGCCATTCACAGAAACACTGTAATATGGAGAAAATTGGAAACTACTCAACTTGCCACCACATAGACAATTTAAAATAAATGATGGCACATCCGTTCAGTGGTATACGACTCAGAAATTAAAAAATAGCCTCACATGTGCTGAGGTGGAAAGAGCCATAAAAAAAGCAGGTCTAGGTCAATGTGTCTAAGACGCCACTGGTGTTCGAATTTTTTTTTTTTTAAGATTTTATTTATTTATTTGACAGAGAGAGACATAGCGACGGAGGGAACACAAGCAGGGCGAGTGGGAGAGGGAGAAGCAGGCTTCCCGCTGAGCAGGGAGGGAGCCCGATGCGGGGCTCAATCCCAGGACCCTGGGAACATGACCTGAGCTGAAGGCAGATGCTTAACGACTGAGCCACCCAGGCGCCCCTACTGTTCAAATTTTTAAATAAAAACATACAAACTACATACATATTTTTCTAGGATTTACAGGTAAACTGCTACGGGTGTTTATCTCTAGGAAAAAGGATGAAGAGTGGAGAAGGGAAGAGAGCGGTCTTTAAAATCTTTTTAGTGGAAAGGGGAAACACTTCAACAGCACAACACATGACAACACGCTCTGTCGGTGAGGCCGGGGCAAGAGGCACTCTGCTATACTGCTGGCGGAAGTCACTGACGAAAGGGAACCCAGCAGTCTGCAACTTGCCCCATAGTGCAGTCTTCTCACTTCTAGAAATCTACACCAAAGATACACTGGCAAAAATACGGAAAGATATATATGCAACTCTAAGTAGGAACGAAGTACTATTATGCAGTCAGCTCCCAGATGTATTAAGTGAAAACAAAAGAACAGGTGAAGAAATGCATGCATTACATGTTGCCATCTAACTAACACAGGGGAAGGATACAAATACACTGAGAGGCATTTGCTTATTTTTTTTAATGGAAGGATTCAAAGCAAGTTGCCTATAGGGGAATAAAAGGAGAAAGACGTAAGTGAGAGAATTTTAAGTTGGACTTCTAGGAATATACCGTGTTGACTTTAGAACCATGTAAATGTTTTACCTAAATGCAAAACAAATTAGAAATTAGAGGGGAAAAAGCAATCCCTAAAACTTGAGAGCAAAATGAAACTAACAAAACTAATATACATCAAATTAGGGACATAACTACACAAAGATTATTCCAAGTACTTGAAAATACAGTCATTTGAGTGTATAAGTACAAAAAAACATGTTTTTAGTAGTAGTAGAGATATTATTACGAGAATAAGATATATAAATTCTTGAATAAAAGAAATGAGTAATTATGTTGAGGTCAACAGCAATTAGGACTTGGGTATAGGAGAAAGGAGTATTAGAGATAAAAGATCACTGGCGTTAAGTAAAGACCCTGTAGTCCTAAACTTTAATAGAAAATATCAGTATAATCTCCTGATATATTAAAAAAAAAAAAAAGGCTCTAAAAACAATGACCAATCAAAGCAGCAACAAACATCCCTATAACTCAGACTGTGTGGTACATCAATACCATTTCCCCAGAAGAGAGGACCTAGAACTCCTTGAAAAAATGGCTTATTCCAGATCTGAGGCAGGAAATGTACCAGATCAACCAGGGTTCCACTAGCCACGGATGGGACAACTGGATTCAGCATATGAACTGCAACGGGTTCAAACAACTGCAGTATGTCTGAATCCACAGGTTGGTGATGATACTAAAAGACATTAAAGCAAAAAACAAAACAAAACAAAAAACAACCAAACAAACCCAAACCCTTGAAAGTTATTGGGGATCAACTCATAATTTTGACAACTGGTTAACAAAGGGAAAGATCAAGCATTTATCCACCCTTTCTGTACAAACCATACCTCTTGGTAACTGAATAGCTGATGAGGCAAAGTTCCTCCTTAAAGAGGTATTCCAGCTAACAAATGAAGACAGATCCATAGAATTAGATTTTCACCATTTCACAATCCCTAATGAAATAACAGGCAGTGATCATCAACAGCAGCTTGCATCACAAGAGAGAACAAATGAAATGCTATGTGCCACCTGAGAGAACATATCATTATCTATAAAGCAGCCTTGACAAAGAAGGGAGGAAAACCCCCCAAACCTGAATCTGATCAGGCCTCTGGATCACCAATTTACAAAAAACTTGGAATACAGAAGAACACATTAGATGACACCACTGTCTCTCTCCCATGAGAAATTAGATAAGATATACAACCCAGTTTATTCAAATAATGAATTGCAAGGAAAAAGAGAGGGGAAGAGGACACTTAGCAAGACAACACATGGGTCTTTTTTGGATCCCGAATCTCATAAAGCACATTTTTTTTTCACAAGTGGGGTGAATTGCAACGGATGGTTTGGATATATTAAGGAATTGTTAGTATCTTTTACATGTGATAATGATATGGTGACTATGTTTTTTACCAGCTATTTATCTTTTAGAGGTAAGTACTGAAACATGGATGAAATGTCAGGTTACCTGAGGTTTTCTGCAAAGTAATTTGGAAGAGGAAACAGATGGGGGATAGATGGAGTAAGACAGGCCATGAGTTGGTAACTGCTGAGGCTGGGCGATGGGTTCATCATACCATTCTGTCTACTTCTGTAAATGTCTGCAATTTTCCACAGTAAGAGGGAGAGAGAGGAGAGAAGGAGGGAGGCAAAGAGGCTGGCCAAGCCTTGAAGCTTTAGCATAAGTCATCAGATGAGGACTTCTCCAGGGTTTTCTGCCAGGGCCCACACTCCAGCTCCATAATAAGGACCTTTCCTTCCCCTGCACCCCAGCCCCAGGGAGGGAGACCTACCGCAAAGATGAGTGAAATGTCAGTGGTAAGGGCCTGCACTCGGTGGAAGGAAGCAATAAGGGTGATGGGAAGGAAACCGTCAGCATCCATTTTCCGTCGCAGGAAGAAGTCTCGCTCTAAATTGTCCACGCTGAAGTAGTACTCGCTAGGTGGAGGGGAGAAGACGGAGGATTGCTGCGTCACTTAGGAGTCGGCCTTTCTCGTCCTGTACACCCCCGCCACCTTACATAGCCTCTGACCCTATCATACGTACAGTATTAAAGGCTGAAAAGAGATGTTATCCTGTCAGGGCTCCCTAACCTCGGGTCAGACCCATTCCCCCCACCCTTCAGCCTCTCTGTATGCCTGCCAAACCCCTCATCCACCTTTAAAACACAGTTCCACTGTTACCGTCACTTTCCCTTCTCCTAAAATACTGTGACACTCTCCTGAAACAATCTACTTCCTTGTATGGCTCCCCCACTGGACTGAGACAATATAGCAAAGTGATTAGGAGCTAGGGTTTTGCCATTAGACAGAAATGGATTCAAATCTGTGCCTTGTTGTTTACTAGCTGTGAGACTCTGGGCAAGTTCCTGGGTCTGTCTGCTCATCTCCGAAATGGAGATAAGTAAGACCCAGCTCATAGGAATAAGTGCAGGATGAAGTAAGACAATGCCTGTAAGCACTTAAGACTGAGCCTCGCCAACAGGGCGAACTCCGTAGGTGTTTGCCAGCATTCTTACCATGCTGCCATTACAAAGAGAAGTGCCAAAGGAGGTGGACTCTGTACATTCCCTCTCCTTTTTGTTGGTGGTAATTTCTAATTTTCTTAAGGCAAATATAGTGTTACTTTTGCAATAAATATTACCTTTATGAAAAATTAGCTCTTAAAGGATGAGCAGCAGTGATCTTTCTTAGCTCCAGCCAGGGGCAGCTGCTGCTGCTAGCACAGCACCAGAAGGACTGGCCCATCCCTACTCTGCCCAGCAGCCATCCTCTGACAGGTCCCCACCCCCTACGAAGAAGGCTCCTGTCCACTCACATCTGCCGCTTGATGTAGTCTTTGAGCAGCTCCTGGTCCACACTGTAAAGCTCAGTGCTGCTGACATTGTCAAAGTAGTAGGTGATGTTGTTCATGTACTTGGGGGTGCGAGGCCCCTCTGCACCATCAAACTTTCGGTAGCCAAACTGGTAGTCAAAATGGGCTACGGGGGAAATGGGTGCCATAAGGGAGGGGAGATCCCTGCCCACCGCCCCCGCCACACTCCCTCGGACATCCCGGAGCCCAAAGGGGCCTCACGTACTTCGAGTGCCACCCCGGCCGCGTCCCCGGCCGCGACCACGCCCCCGTCCACGGCCACGGAAGGAAGCCCGCGCCCCACCAGCCCCATCACTCTTCACACTCGATGTCTCATCCTGGTCGTGCCAGGCAGGCTCCGGTTTGGTCTCTGGTTGCCAGGCTGGGGTGGGGGGGGCCATGGGCACGGGCACGTAGGTGGCAGGCTCAGACCCTATGGGGAGAGGGGCACTGGGTCACGCTTGAGGGTGACCCCCATGCTCAGGCACTCCATAGTGGGCGGTGCATACCTTTGATCTCCCCTCGGTTGGCAGGTGTGTGTCGTGGCTCTGGTGGGCGAGCAGGGCGCGAAACCAGTTTTTCTCTGGGCACTTCAGGCTTCATGTCTATTTGCAACGGAACCCACTTGTGTTTGTTCCCTGGAGGACAGCATGGGGACATGAGGAAGGCTTGAAGGAGAGGTCCCTCCTAGCCATCACTACCCCTGTTACTCCTCTGTCTGGAGCAACAGGTCTGATGCACAATCTGATGACCTTGGGCAAATTCCTTCTCCCGCACTGGACCTCATTTTTACCTCTAAAATAAGGAAGCCATGGACCTCAGGGTGACAGACACTCCTGGCTGACTCCTAATATCAGTTTCTCCATGGTCAGAGAACCCCTTTCTGGAGCTGGACACGTGGCTGCCCAAAATCGAGACTGCATTTCCAGGCTCCCTTTAGACACGTGCCAAAATTCTGTCTACGAGAGCTATGTGAAAGTAGTCAATTCCAGGTTGAGTCCTTCAAAGGGAGCTACTCTCCCCTTTTTCCATTCCTGCTAGCTGGAATGAGAAGGAAAGAGTGAGCCACCTTGGATGAGAAGAGCCAACATACCACCACAAGATGAAAGGAAAATGAAATGAAATGGTTGCCATTCTAGGGCTGGCCTACTTAGACCCAGCTGTCAGGTGAGAGAAAGAAACGTCTATATTGTTTAAAACACTGTTACTTTGAATCTCTGTTAGAGCAGCCAACCTGTAACCCTAAACACCTTAGCCAAGGCAATGAACTCTTGTCTTCAAACAGAATCTTACATGGGACAGCAATACAGCAAGACACACTGATTATTCTGAGTCAGGGACCTCATCTGTTCTGTGCACTGCTAGAGCCCAACTGCTGAGAACAGGGCCTACCGGATGCTTGTTAAGTAACAGAAGGAACGGACAGACGGAAGGCAGAAGTGAAGGCTGCTAGCCCAGTGGCCTACGTCAGTCAACCTCCCAAGGACTTCTCAGGGCTCTGGAAACTCGTCCAGCAACCCCGAGTTCAGACACTTCACAGTTCTGCCTGCCGCTTCTCCCCGAGCCCTGCTGCAAGCCACTCACCTTTCTTCTTCTGGCCCCCTCGCTGGCAGTCCTCATCCCCATTCTTCTCCTCCCCAGATTCATCCGACTTGGTTTTCGGGCTCTCTTTACTATCGCTCCCCTCTCCTTTCTCCTGTTCCTTCATGTCCTTTTTGGGTGGCAGCTTACGGGCAGGCTGGGACTTGTGGGACTGTGGCTGCAGGGGGAAGCAGAGGAACAGGGAGGTGGGGTGAATCTGAGAGCCTCCTGGGATGGACAGGAGGGAACCCCCGCCACTAGAAAGACAGGGCAGAGGCGCTGGAGCATGCAACAAGGAGTTGGACTAGACGGAGTCTAAGGTCCCGTTTTTACGCCTAAGATGCTTCCACCGGGAAGTGTGGTCAAACACGCAGCAGGTGGGACGCACCATCTTCCTTGAGTCTAAGGGACAGAGACAACCCTCAGGACACAGGGGTGAGGCCCACGGGGGCCAGATATATTTATCCCCCCACAAGACCATACCGTCCCGGTAGTCTGTGGGATGGAAGAAATGCTAGCCCTTGGCTTGTCCACAGCAACCCTGTCTGTGAGCTGAAGGCCAGCAGCCACAGCTAGTGAGGGATCTAGGCCATGAGCCCAGAACAAAGCACCCGAAAGCGAGGAGTTCCCCTTGTGCTGGCACTGACGAGTGCTACACAAGTGTCCCTGAGACACATGGTCTAGAGGTGGGTACCTGGCCTAATGGCCACTCTCCTGCTTCACTCACTGGCAACCCAAGTACAGCTGATGGAGACCACAAGCTCCGGAATAATGTAACACACTTGACTTCCGATCCCCACTTGACCGTCAAGGGCTGGTTATGAGCCTCTCCCAAGGGCTCAGAGTTATTACCTTCAGTGGCCTCATCTGTAAAACGGGAATTACTGAAGGACCTATCTCTAAGTCACTGTGAGGGATAGGTGAAACGGTAAGTAGCACTTGGCAGTTCCTGGCATACAGCAAGGGCTCAAATGATGATGATTCTTAGCGATTTCAGTGCTGCCATCTTATACCAACCACTCCTCTTAAAAAACTGAGAAAAAACCAGGAAAGGTAAGATCCAAGGCTCTGAGAACTTAAAAGAAGCCAAATGTGTATATGTCCACAGCATTCAAACCTGCCCATTCTTCCCCAGAGACGCACCTGTACGCTCTTGTGGGCTATCTCTCCAGGTGTGGGCCAGTTGATTGCATCTCCAAAGTCACCAACCTGCAAGACACATTCTATGAGGGCCCTGGGGTGGCCTTGTCTCTGCCGTTCAGCCCCTCAATCAACATACCATTCCCGCAAGAGATCAGAAGCCACAATCAGTCTGTCCACTAGGATCATCCACACTGGAGGCCCAGACGGGGCTCCCTTGCTATTGAGAGCATACAGAACTACCTCGAAGTTCAGAAGAGGCCACACCACCTCTTTCTTCAAGAAGTCCCCTTAGGTTGCCCGCTCCACTCCTTACCTTGCTGCCTTTGCGCTGTTTAGGAACTGCTGCCCTCACCACCTTGGCTGGAGCAGAATGTTCTGTGGGAACAAGAAAGGAGAGACGGTTAGGCAAAACCCATGGAGGGGCCACCACTAGCTCCTCGCCCTCATTACCACCCCTACTCCATCAAGCAACCTGCAGATTTCCAAAGGAGGAAGACATGGTGAAGAGGGGAAGGACACATGCTCAACCACCAGTAACAACCTTACCAGCCTCTCTTGGAAGAAATCATGGAAAGTGAGATCATAGAAACAATCAGCAGCCAACACCCCGGGAACTCAACTCTGAGGCAGAAGGGCCCTCCCAGCTCTGTACCCTCCTATAAAGAGGGCCCTGAGCCCTGGAGAGGGTAAGTCCGTGGCAGACTGGGGCCATGCCAGAGCTGGCTCTATAATGAAGGCTCCCTAATCCCAGCAGATTCCATAAAGGAAGGATCTGAAAGGCCTTCTCTAGCTCTAACACTGTGGAGGTCTGTGAATAAGCAGACCTGGGGGCGCCTGGGTGGCTCAGTTGGTTAAGCGACTGCCTTCGGCTCAGGTCATGATCCTGGAGTCCCAGGATCGAGTCCCGCATCGGGCTCCCTGCTCGGCAAGGAGTCTGCTTCTCCCTCTGACCCTCCCTGCTCTCATGCTCTCTCTCTCTCATTCTCTCTTTCAAATAAATAAATAAAATCTTTAAAAAAAAAAAAAAAAAAATAAGCAGACCTGGGCTAGTGATCATGGGAAAGGCAAGATAAAAACCCTGAGCTGGCAATCAAGTCCAGGGCTCTCTTCTAAGCCTCCCATCCCCCCAGTGGGGCCAGCTCTGTCCTCAATGACCTGCAGTCAACAGAAGGGCTAGCCACTCAGGAAAGACTCTCTGCTCTCCAAGTTCCCAAAGCAAAAGTGAGACCCACTTGACTCAATGGTCCTACCTTTAGGAATTTATCCTAATCACACAAATTAGATGAGTGCTTAAGAGTTATGTAAAAAGATGTCGTCCATAACAGAAGTGCTATTTCTAACTTCAAAAAATTGAAAACCTGCATGTCCAACAGCAGAAACCTGGCTAAAGAAATTAAAGTTTAACAATTTTTAGTCATTAAAAAGATAATGCTCTCTACCAGAGATAAAAGATATGAAAAGATAAACACAATAAATGAGAAGACTTGCAATCCTATTTTTATAAAGCAAATAAAAATCATGTATATTTAGGGGCACCTGGGTGGCTCAGTAGGTTGAACATCTGATTCTTGGTTTCAACTCAGGTCATGATCTCAGAGTTGTGAGCCTCACATGCTAAGGGGGGAGTTTCCTTGAGATTCTCTATCCCTCTCCCCCCTGCCCCTCCCCCTGCTTTCTCTCTCAAATAAATATTTTTTAAAAGCCCCATGTATATGCACATATACACAAATAGGAATATCTGGAAGGCCATATAACCAAATATTATCAGGAGTAAAGTAGTATGTTAACAGTGATTTAATTCTGCTTGGAATTTTCCAGTCATTTCAACAAAGACATGGGCTTTAAAAAAAAAAAATTTTTTTTTTAAGGAAGTAACTCTAATAGGTCTGGTCCCTTCTACACCTACACTTATTTTCCAAACACACTTCTGAAGAACAAGGGTTTCTGAACCCTGCCACCCTCAGAGACCCATGGGAAAAGGTACATCCTGAGGCTCTGCTCACCCACTTCTCTCTCACTTTGCCTCCACTGTTGGCCAACCATGCCAAGACAAGAGCTGCCCTGTCCCTGAATAGAGATATCTGCCTAGCTGGCCTCAAAAGGAATTTTCTATTCCTTGAACAGACCCATGTTCTCTTAATGAGCAGAGAGAGTCCCTGACTCCTGTGAGGCCACAGCATTCTTGGTTTTCAAACCCTACCAGAGCCACTGCCCCCTCAAGATATCCCACATGCCTTCTAAAAGCTGGAGCTATGGAACCCAGCTCACAGCATCTTCCATCCTCAGTGCCAGACAGGGGAAACCCAGAAAATCTCTTACTCCCAAGAGGATGAAGCTCATAGGACCGGGGAGCTACTATGCACCTACTTCCTTGCCAATCCTGGGTGCCCCAGAGAAGTCTACCACCACCCAGGTCCCAGACGAGGCTGCTGCTTAGAACCAGGACCCGGAGGAAGCAGCTGCTGCAGGTGACTACACCGGAGTTATGGCAATAATCACTTCTCCAGGGACCCATGCTCCAGCCCCCAACAACACTCCCCGCATGCTATCAGGACAAGAGCAGGCCAAGGGCCTGCAACTTCAAGTTCATTAACAAGAAGTGGGAAAGGAGAATCAGGCTCAGAGGTGAGGTGTTCCTGAAGACTTTTCTTGAAAAGATGAGGCTAAGTTTTTCAGGTCATTGTCTGTTTCTTCTAATAAAAATAAAAATAATAAAAACTCTTAAAATTGGGAAGAGTCATATCCTGTGATCACCCTGCCTGACATTTCATTCACCAAGATCACAAAGGGACATGTAATGTACTGAAAGTTGGGTCTCCAATTAATGGGAGAGCAACCCTGCCACTAAAAGACCATACTGATTCCCTATTCCCTCACCAACCCCAAGATGACCGAGGGAATACAGCTAGTCTGGGCATACACAGGAATATTCTTCAAGTAGTTCTGTGTACAGTTTGTTGAAAAAGCCCCATGTCTAGCTAGCCTCCCTCTGCCCCCAGGACCCATAGTGCCCTGCTCTTGCTCTGCTTGCAGCTAGAGCCTCAGGCTGCCCCTACGCCAAGAAGGACAGAGTCTCCTAGAGAGACAGAAGAGTCCACTAGGGAGACAGAACTACTTCTGCCTTTCTGTAGAATTCCTAGATCTGTTAAAATCCTGTGGGGCCTAGGAGAAGCCGGGAAGGCTCAAGTGCATTGCTGTCAGGCCCTGCGGGAGACTAGAAAAAAGACTAGGCTTTCTGACTTCAATTACACATCCCTTTCTGGGTCCCTCCGCCCCCGCCATCCTCCTTCACCAGGCAACCAACCAACACACACTCTCTCTCCAGCTCCACAATATATACAGGGCTTGGCATCTGAAATGGCTCCCAATGAAAACCAATCCTTTGTGCAGGTGCCAGTCCCCACGTCCAGCATCATCCCAGCCAAAACAGGGAACAAGCCCCCTCCTCCGCCTCTGCATTCTGACACGTGTGCCAGCTGACCCACACCCAGCTCAGCAAACACTAAACTCACCACCCTGCACCTGCCCAAGGAAACAGAGAAGGTTAGAGCAGCAAAAAGGACCATGGTTCTAAGCCCCTCTGCTTGCAGATAGGGAACCGAGGCCCTAGAGGGGCCTCCCTAGGGAAGAGCCAGGGTGAGAGCCGGAAGTCCCAACTCTCTTGGTTCAAGTGCTCTTCCGGCTTGCCACAAATCCCACGTGTCCACTGGTAGGGTCAATACTCCTTCCTGGTGCCATCTTAGGGCCCTTCCCCAGTGTATCCCGGTAAACAGAGTTATTGAAGGCTGGGAGAGGTTCTCAGGTACTGAGGGAGGTAGAAGTGTGGTGAGGCAGGACCTACTTGAGGCCCACCATTCTAAGGGAGCAGGATGGCAGAGAGAGGCCCCAGGAGGACCTGCCTCCTTAATTAAGGCAAGTCTGGGGCTAACAGGTATCTGGAAAAAAAGAAAAGCCACTTTCTGTCCCATAGGACCATCTTCAGCCAGGAGTCAGTAGTGATTCTAGTTCCAGGGGGTCAAGGGGCTTCCTAAATATACACGTGCATTTGGGTATTAAATGAAGCCCACCAGAACCTCTCTATGTGTGGTTGTGGTCGTAGAGGTAGAACACCAGGAGACTATCTGCATGGCCAACTCACTATTTTCACTTCAGATTGAGTGCTGCGGACCAGGGGAGCTAACCCACCACGGCTAATGCAGGATACCAGGAAACGAGGTAGGCCAAAGGTGGGTGCTGAGGGCGGGCAGGGCAGAGCGCAGCTCCTGTGCAAAGTGGAGTGGCTGCCCACACCACACTGTCTAACCCTCTCAGATTCGCTCTCTCCGCCTCAACTGTCACCCCTGCATTCAAAGACGGTCTAGGAACGCAGACAGCCCATCGTAACGACATGCACTTTGGTATCTACTGCACATACTCTGCCCCCGGAGAACCCCTCTGAACTGGTTTCCTCATCTCTAAGACTGAAGTCCTAATTATCTCATAGCGCCGCCGTGACAGTCACATGAACAGAGCATAAGAGTGCCCAGCACACAACAAATGCGAAGTATGTCAATTCAGATTCACGCAAAAAGTTTACTATTTTTCCAAGTAATCCTCATCCTCATCATTAAAAAAGAAAAAAAAAAACCCATCAAATGATCTCTCAACATGAAAAGAATCAGAATGTGTGGAGAAAAACTCCTGGGCATCAATTGGCTCAATTCACTGATTCAGATTTGAAATGCCACCCCCCTCCCCCCGGACTCCAGCCTGCCTTTCTTCCGGACACCACCCTCTATAGACAGGCTGGGCTCCAGGGCAGGTTTCCCCAGGAAAGAGGAAAGAAAGAGGGGGAAATTCACCACAAGTCCCTGGGGAGGCTTTGGTATAAGCCCCTGCCATGCTAGAGGAAGGAAGAGCATAGGGAAGGCTTGGAGTTCTGACTTCAATTACACATCCCTTTCTGGGTCCCCTCCCCGCCATCCTCAATTTTTTACTCAGCGTGGAAGGAAGAGAGCCTGGCCTCGAGGAGTATCTCTCAGCCTACAAAGGGACCAAACCCATAAACACCTGGTATAAAGCCAGATAAAACAAACACACACATTTTCTATATTGTCTTGTTCTAGAAAGATCCTAATGCTACTGATCCTTTGCAATAAAAGCAACCTAGAGGGGCCACATCTAGGAGATCTAAAGAGCAAAGACTTGGTCAACCAGTGAGAAACTAGGGGGGTTTTAGGGGGAGAAGGCACATGTAGTCAAACTCATCAGATCGTGGTAAAAAGAACTGGTAAGAGGGAGAAGCTGGAAATGAAATTGGGGGACAAACGTGGGTAAAAGGTGAGACCAGGCTGGGCCAGATGGGAGAAAGCCTGTAGGACTGAATGGGTGGCCAGAGATTTCAGCCTCAGTGCCAGCAGAATGGGGAAGGCCTAATGTTTATTTTGGGGCTGGCACCATTTCCTGGAGATTGGCATCTGAAAAGGTTAAGTTTACCCTGACTGGAAAGAACTTCTACTTTGGGGAACAAGGGAATTTATTAGGCTACATAGGGGCTGCATTACTTGAGTTCACACTCACCTACCTGTGGACCTTTATCTGGCCATTAGATCAATCTCCTTGGGGAGCCCTCTCAGACCGCAAGTCAAGTGCCCTTGCTCCATGCTCTCTCAGCTCTGTAACCCTCACCCCCTGATTATGTGGCTCCTTGAGGGCAGGAACCAGGCTTTTTTTTTTTTTTTTTTTTAGGAACCAGGCTGTTTTGATAGCAGTAATCCCGGTGTCTAACTCAGGGCCTGGCAACACAGCTGATATTTGCTGAATGAACAGCAAGTTCACAAACCCATCTCCTTCCACGATTGCACACCAAAGAGAAGAGACTTTGCTTTCCAAGTGCTAATTCCCAAGGCTATAGCCTCAACCCTCTCACCTCTAGTCAGAGCTCTCCCCAGGCAGAGAAAGAAGTAACCTAGGCACTGCTGGCTTCCAGAGGAACCCCACGCCCAGCCCTGCCTTGACTCTGAGGCACCCAATTATCCGAAATCAGGGCTGGGTCCTAGCACTTGTATAACCTTGGGGGGCACTACCTCCCATCCTCCCTGAACCTCACCTTCCTCAACGGAACAAAAGGTAGTAACATGAGGTTTAGAGGTATGACAGGAGAGAAGGCAAGACCTCAACCACAGAGATTGCTCATCTAAGCAGAAGAGATGCTAGCCACAAGCTGTGGTCGTAATATTAGCAAGTGCATATGGTATGTAGTAAGCCCTTACTAGATGCCCTGCATTGTTGTAACACTGAGCTAGTTTCTCTAATTGGTCTCATTTTATAAATGAGGAAACCAAGGCACAGGGTGGAAAGATTATTTGCCAAAGATCACAACCAGCAAGAAGTAAAACAGAATTTGAAGCCAAGCAGTCTGACTCTAAAACCTGTGCTCTTAACCACTAGGAGGAGAGTTCAAGTTACCTCCTCATTGTGGCCAACAGGGCAGGCCCTCTGGGAGGGATGCAGGGGTATCATTCGATACACTGGAGAAAACCAAGGCCCACTGCAGGAAAACCTAAGGTCATAGAGCAGGGCAAGTAAAACTCCCATGACCGGATGCCAACAACCTGACAATTCCCCTCTCCCTACACAGAGACAGGCAAGGGAAACTGCCACCAAGCATGCAGCTGAAGTCCCTACTTCTGGCACCCCAGCAGCCCTGGTGAGGAAAGATGCACTGCTTCCGGGCCCACCTCCCAGTTCTTCCACTCCTGCCTCTGCCCCAATGCAATGAGGTTCCAGCTGACATAGATTCTGCCCCCACACTTAGCCTCCCAATATGGGGAAGGCCACCACTATCTGCATGAGCAGCCTGGGACCCGACTGCAGAAGGCAGCAAAACCATCTAAGAGGATGGTGAGGCAGGAGGAGTCTGGGTTGGGTGACATCGCCCACCTGTGCTCATCCCTCCTACGCCAGCCCAGGGGCAGAGTCTGAAAACCTGGTATATTCTCAGCTATCACACACCCTGGCGATGGGGTAGAGTCATGGAGGAGGAGTCTGGGGACCACAGGCCTCTCATCCCATCTCCATTCGCCCCAGCAGCCCTTAGGCAGAAACCTTCTACAGAGTAGAAGGAATGCTAACTTCCTCCCCCTGCTCACCAGTTCCTGCTGCTGCCATTGCCATCACTCCTCAAAGACCTCTCTCTGCCCAGCCCTCCCACCCCAACTCCACCAGACCTGAGGACGAAACACAGAAAGGGGCTGGAGGGCATCCCTGTGTGGAGGTTTGGGGGTGTCGGGAGCCTTCAGAACATCAGACCATCTTGAGGCTCCACTCAAAAGAAGCTGCTGGCCACAGTCTGTGACCCTTGATCTGGGAGGAGGGGCAGGGCCGCTGGGCTCCAGTCACATGGTGCTGCCTGGCCTGGCCCAGGCCCATCCCCAGTGGACTATCTTTAGCCTGTGGTGACCCGGGCAGCCTGGTGCCCCCCCCCCACCAGACATGGACCTTGCCCCTAAGGCTGGTGCTAGCCCCTAAAGTCCTGCCCACAAGCTAATAATCATCACAGCTGAAACACAGAAGTACCAAGTGCTAGCACCCTAACCCAGCCTTTCTGAAGAGCACATTTGGTTCTAGTTGTAAGAGTAGTAATAACAACCCCCGGTTTACTGGGTGCTAGTCTAAGTTGCTTTGTATGTGTGATTTTACTAAGCTGCCTCTAAAAGACACTAATATTCCAGTTACTCAGAAAACAAAATGGAGGAAAGGGACTTGCCTAGTATATATTCTATATGACATTACTCACAGAACTCCGCATTAATTTCAGATTTCTTCCAAGGAAGTCTTCCCTGTGAGTGCCCAATGTAAAGAGCTATCCAACTAGCAACTCTGGAGCAAATTCTAATTGACTATAACTTGGGGTCTTCAGAGCCACCCCCGGAAATGGTTGTATCTGTATCTCAACCCTACTAATCACTTACTGAGGCCATATTACATCCTTGCAAGTTGTTTTTTTGTTTGTTTTTTAAGATTTTATTCATTTACTTGACAGAGAGAGAGTGGCAGGCAGAGGGAGAGGGAGAAGCAGGCTCCCGGATGAGCAGAGAGCCCGATGTGGGGCTCAATCCCAGGAACCTGAGCCCTAACAGCTCCAGCCCTGCAGGCTGGGTATACTTGGCAAAGGGCAACTCCACAGAAGTGGAAGAGACCTTCCAGGTATCCCAGAAGCAGATCGCAAGTTGGGAGTTCTTGGGGAGGGACTATTTATCCCAATCCAGGTCAGCCAGTCAGGCCTTGCTTCCCAGAAGCAGCTGATCTGCCTCTTGAGGAGTTCAGGCCAGGGGGCCCCTTCAGTGCCACATGTGACACCCCAACTGGGAAAGAGTAGAGCCCTGGGATGCCACGGATGAGAGGGGGCTGCATCACCTGCAGACTCCCCACCAGTGCCCAGAGAATCCCTCAAGGCACTGGCAGATACCTATTACCCTACTCCACCGTCCCTTCCCCTTCAGCAAAAGCAGAGGGTGCCTAAGCTCTACCCAAACCCCACTCCATCACCAATTTACTAGGCTGCCAGGCTAAGAGGGAGTGGGAGAGGGAGAAGCAGGCTTCCTGAGAGCCCGATGTGGGGCTCGATCCCAGGACCCTGGGATCAGGACCTGAGCCGAAGGCAGAGCAGCAGTTAAAAGAATGGACTCAAGTCCACCCAAAGACCTTCTAACCACCAGTCGGCATCAAATAAGTAAGCCACAAGGCCAGGGGACATGGTCAAATCGGACCAACCTTTCATGCAGCCTGTAACTTGACAGGCATTATTAACTGGGCCACACAGGCCAAACAAGCGGGTTCATGATGGAGGCAAAAAGGGAGATCCCAGAATCAGACTGAATCTCTCATTCTGACGTTCATGATAGGTGCTAGCTCACAGATGTAACAGCTTAAATGAGGTCATCATTAAACACAGAATGCATGACAGTTATTTTTTTTATCTCTTTGAGGCAATTCTTCAATCTGTCTGGTGCCTAAAAAAAAAAAGATTGAGATGGATTATGGTTGCCAGATTAAAAAAAAAACACCTCAGGACGTATCTAATTAAATTTGAATTTCAGATCATCGGCAAGTAATTTTTCAGCATAAGTATGTCCTATGCAATATTTGGGACACCTTATACTAAAAAATTATGCACCATTTATCTGAAATTCAAATTTAATTGGGTGTCCCATATTTTTACTTGCTAAATCTGGCCACCATGGGAAAGAAGGACCACTGCCCTATGTCCCAGGACAGTGGGGTGGAGAACAAAGCCCTGGGATAGGAATCAGAAGACGGGATGCCAGTAGACGGGATGCCAGAAGACTGGTGCAGGTGCTAGACCCCTTGCTGTGCGAGCTTGGCGTGAATTCCTATCTGGGTGTCTTTAGTCCCTCCATTCAGAGGCTATGGTTGGGGTGGAGGGGATCCTGTCATATGCAGTCCTTCCAAGCCTAACATCCTTTGATTTTTATCCCCACATTCACTGATTATCCTAACTACAACTTTAGATGAAGCCAGCTTCCCAGGGAAACAGGCTACCATCAAAACCACTGCTACAAAGGACATGAGCTCTAAGATCTTATTTTTTTTAAAGATTTTATTTATTTATTTGAGAGAGACAGACAGCACAAGCAGGGGGAGTGGCAGGCAGAGGGGGAGAAGCAGGTCCCCAGTTGAGCAGGGAGCCTGGAGTGGGGCTTGATCCCAGGACCCCAAGGATCATGAATGATCCAAGCCAAAGGCAGACACTCAACTGACTGAGCCATCCAGGCGTCCTCTAAGATTTTTATACGCAGAAGAATCACCTACCCTCTGAGAAGCTTATCAAAATGTAGATTCCTAGGTCCCATGCTCTGGAGATATTTTTGCTCAGGAATGGTAGGGCCAAAGAAATCTACTAGGTAATTATTTTTTATTTTTAAGATTTTATTTATTTATTTTTGGGGAGGCACGAACAGGGGGGAGGGGGAGGGGCAGAGGGAGAAGCAAACTCCCCGCTGAGCAGGGAGCCCACTGCAGGACTCGATCCCAGGACCCTGGGATCATGACCTGAGCCCAAGGCAGACGCTTAACAGACTGAGCCACCCAGGTGCCCCCTCCCTTTTTAAAGATTTTGTTTATTTATTCTGCTAGGTAATTCTAAGGCAGGTTTTCTCTGGACATACTTAGTAGTTATTTTATTGAACCCAAAGGGTTTCAATTGTTAATTTTCATAGAGGCTACCCAGAACTACAACACCACATTTAACACTTTAAAATCAGGGCTGCACTTCTTAAACTGGTAGTGGGTACATGGGTCTCGTTTTAATATTTTATATTATTATTATTTTAAAAGATTTTATTTATTTGAGAGAGCGGGAGGGAGAGCACAAGCAGGGGTAGGGGGAGGGAGAAGCAGACTCCCTGCTGAGCAGAAAGCCCAAAGCGGGGCTCGATCCCACAACTCTGGGATCATGAGCTAGGCCAAATGCAGACACTTAACCAACTGAGCCACCCAGGTGTCCCTATTTTATATGGATTGAAATTAATATTAGATCTATACATTTATAATTAAATTTAACATAATTAGATCATTAAAATTAAAACATTGAATACTTTCAATTTTACATAGTATATTTAATTTTTCTAAAAATACTTTAAGTAATCTTTCTACACTCAATGTGGGGCTCAAACTCACAACCCTGAGATCAAGAATCACATGCTCTACTGACAGCAGAGCTGTTTTTTTTTTTTTTTTTTAAAGATTTTATTTATTTGACAGAGAGATACACAGCGAGAGGGGAACACAAGCAGGGGGAGTGGAAGAGGGAGAAGCAGGCTTCCTGCAAGCCCGATGTGGGGCTCGATCCCAGGACCCTGGGATCAGGACCTGAGCCGAAGGCAGACGCTTAATGACTGAGCCACCCAGGCGCCCCGAGCAGAGCTGTTCTCATGGGACGGGTAACCCAAGCCCCCTCCCCCTTTACCTTCCGCTCAGCTGGAGTTCCTGAGCAGAGGCCTGTATGAAAAACCCTCACCTCACAGCTGTGGAAACTGGGACCAGTGAGCTAGCAGGCTTGCATTACCACTCAGCAGGGAGGGAAGGCTTGGTTTAAATGCACATTCCTGGATTCCCTCGAGCTCCAGGAATCAGTTTGGTGAGGAAGACAGAGCTTGGGCATCTGCAGTTTTAGCAAGTTTCCTATGCAATGCTGATGCCAGTTAATGTTTGAGAACTGAGCTACCAGAGAATGAAAGTGCTGGGAAGGAACCCTGGTCTCCGACCCTGGGTCCAGAGTCTCATGTCTGCAGACAGGAATTAACTGGCTCACCAGAGCAGGAGGTAGCCTGACTTCATTGCACACACAAATAGCAGCCACAAGAGGGGTGCACAAGGAGCACAACCCCTCCATTTACCCACCAGTTCAATCTCTAGCATCAGGAACCAAGACTCATCAGGCCAAGAAGCCATGGGCTGAGAGTCCTGACACATGTGAGGTCACAAAAGATCAGTCTGGGCTGGGCTTGGGGTTCAGTTTCACAACGAGCTCCAAACTATGGAGATGAAGGCTCTCGTAGGGAGGTTTGCCTGCCTCCTCCTTTACAGCCAAACAGTCCCCACTCTCTTAGGCTAAGCCTGTTCCTTGCTCACCCAACGGCCCTGAGGTCTGGGTCCACTACACGATAATGGCCACCACTTACAAAGCATTCACCTCAAGCTCCCTGCTACAGGCTTTTGCATTATGTCTTCTGATCCTCACAGTGGTGGAACTCTATCCCAGTTTCAGAGACTAAGTGGCTAGCCAAAGGTCACAGTGAGAAGGTATCTGACCCTAAGGATATGAAATCCCAGGCTACCCTAGGCCTCTTCTGGCACTGCAGGAGACAAACAGTAGGTTCTTCAGGTCCCCAAAGGGCTCCAGATCAAGCGTGTAGGCCCAACAGGTGACTGAGGCCACCAGCACCAGAATCCACTTCTCTGAGCCTATTAGCCTGCTTACCTGCCAGGTGGGGATGCCATCACGCAGCGTAAGGGAAGAAGGGCAAAAGCACAGTCAGGAATCAAAGTACTGTTTATTGAAAGGGCCACCTGCAACCCAAAGGCCTGAGCGCTAGCCAGCACCCAGCCCAGGATGATTTTGCCTCCTCCAGCAGATCAGAAAGGAAAGGATGGAGTAAACTGCGAACACTTTATAGGACAAAGGAAAAGGAGGTGGAAAAAGCAGGGACTTTGTACAGGCCCCGCTCTGGAGCACAGAGGAAAGCTGAACAAAGCATACACTACCCACCCAGGTAAACTATCTTTCCCTACCCTTGCTGACCAGGGCTAACGAGTTTGTAAGATACTTCCTCACCCATCACTGTGTCAAAGTCTCAAATAGTCCGAGGTAGGAAGGGCAGACGTGGTTCTCCCCATATCACAGAACAAGAAGTGAGACACAGCAAGCTTCCTGACTTGTTACAAGTATTCAGCTTGTTTTTCGAGATCCTGCCCTGAGTTCCTACCATGCTACGGTGACACTTGACCATTGGTACCTGGGCTTTTGAGGGGTCCGTGTGCCAGGCACTGGGGAAGCAGTGGTGAATAAGACAGTCCCTATCCTCTGAGGGCTCACTTTATACAAGGGCTTTAATCTTCCTCCACATGTGATTGCTTCATTTCAACTGCCTGGGATGTTAAACTGAGGATCCTCAGGCAGTAAATGGGCTCAAGAAAAGCCTAGGATCAATTAGCAACATCTGCTGTGGGAATCCCCTTTGTAAGGACTGAAAAATACTCTTCTCAACAACAATGTAACACACACCGTGTACTGTGGATATAGAAATTAAGTAAGACTGCCAAGGGTCCAGCCCACAAAACTAGTAGCTGATGCTGAGAGCAGACACGGGTGTGGTGGGGTCAATGCTCTTTCCCTCCAAAAGCTGCTATGTCCTTACCTCAGAAAAGATCTGCAAACCCTTAGGCCTGGGCTCTTCTGGAGGAATCAATGCAAGTCCCAGGAAGAACAAAATGCAGAAACACAAGTGAGAATTATGGGACCAGTGCTTCTGTGGAAAGAACACCAGGCAGGGAGTCAGGAAAACTGCCCACCTCACCCCCAGCATCAGGGTGGTGCAATGGTTAAGAGCCTGGGCTCCAACAGCTCTTCTACCTTGGTGACTCCGGGTTTCTGTAAATGGGAATAGTTTCTAACTTAATGGGACTATAAGGACTGAGTTGCTATTTGTAAAGTGCTTAAGAAAAATGCCTAGCACATAGTTAGCACTCAATAGTTGTTAGCCATTATCTTGGAACTTTAGAGGTACTCTGTATCTGAGCAGGCTTCATCACTGGTTTGTCTAATTACAAAGCATGCCTATACAACTCTAGTTTTTTTTATTTTTCATAAAGGAATGACCCTATGAATTCAATAAAAGTCACTGCAGAATTGATTTTCTTTAAAAAGGCCACTGACAAATTTTTCCACCCCTCCCCAAGCTCAGTTTCTGAGGTGAGCCTCCTATTAAGTACTTAGTCCTGGATGCTTGTTCAGTGCCCCCAGTCTTCCCAGAACCATGCTTTATGCTCTATCTTAAAGAGCTCATCAGCAAGGCAGAGTAGAATGGTGGACCTGTTCTCAGGAAATGTAGAGCATTTCTGGGCAATACCTGCTCCATTTGGGCAGGCTTTCCTGGCCTTCTGAGGGCTCAGGGTGTGTCAACAGCTGGCCCATGTGGGGGAGAGAAGAGAGCTGAAGGCTTGTTGTCTGGAGGACCAGGAATGACAGCACGTGTGAGATCAGCCTTGGGGGCTGGTGCTGCCAGACCTAGTCCTCTAATCTACACTCCTGCAGCACCGACCATGCAAAGAGGCTCCCGTTTTTCTTTCCTTGAAAGAACAAAGCAGAATGAAGAGAGACCCAGCACAGGTATCATGATTCCTTTAGTGCCATGTGGGAGACTGGCCAAGAGACGGCCTCAGTTTTCTATAAAATGAGAAGTAACCAGATGGCTTCCAAAGCCCCTTTGGATCATGGCCTTCCTCGAGGATCTCAAAAGAGCTGCCACTTCAGAGGGGCGGTGGCAGTGATGATGCAAATCAGGGAGTGGGACAGAGAAGACCTAGAATGAGAGAACATTCCAGAGCAACTCCAAGCCCAGCAGCAGCTAATGGGGAGCTTGAGCAGCCTGTCCACTCCTAGCCAGCAGTCCTGCATTCCCAGGCCGCTGCTGCCCTCGTGCTCCTTCCCCACACCTAGAAAGAGGGCCTCCAGCTCAGAGGACAAACTGCTGTGCTCACGGCTCCTGGAAAGATGGATGGAGTCAAGTATCTTTTAAAAAAATGTTTCTGGGGGCACCTGGGTGGCTCAGTCGGTTAAGCGTCTGCCTTCGGCTCAGGTCATGATCCCAGGGTCCTGGGATCGAGCCCCACATCAGGCTGCCTGCTCTGCGGGAAGCCTGCTTCTCCCTCTCCCACTCTCCCTGCTTGTGTTCCCTCTCTCGCTGTGTCTCTTTCTGTCAAATAAATAAATAAAAATCTTTAAAAAAAAAAAAAAAGTTTCTGGAGCTACTACTGAGCCCTTAGTATGAACCATCACTGTGCTAAGTGCCTCCCTTGCAGTATCTTACTTAATAGAAAGACTGATGCTTATATTTTCTTTATTAGTTGTGATTTAAAGGGAAAAAGAACAGACTGGCTTTACCAGTTTTTAACTCTGACCCTGGGTAGGTCCCTTAATCACCATAAGCCTATGGAGAAGGAATTTCTCCTTAAGAGGGGGCCAACTACCACCCACCTCAAGGGCACTTGTGAGATATGAATAAAGAAATGTTTTGTGAAGTCTTCTAAAATCTTAAGGGAAAGGGGTGCCTAGGTGGCTCAGTCATTAAGCATCTGCCTTTGGCTCAGGTCATGATCCCCGGGTCCTGGGATCGAGCCCCACATCGGGCTCCCTGCTCGGTGGGAAGCCTGCTTCTCCCTCTCCCACTCCCCCTGCTTGTGTTCCCTCTCTCGCTGTGTCTCCCTCTGTCCAAAAAAAAAAAAAAAATCTTAAGGGCTATCCCAAAGGCAGTACCAACCCTTACAATCCACAGACTTGATGAATAAGACTAGACCCTAGATAAACCAATGGATGATGGCTTAGAATCCTCAGCTTTGGCAGGTGCCACCCTGGACAGTACCCTATCTCAGGGCAATAGAGCTCCCCAAAGAGTGCAAACCAAGTCACCTCCTCATCCCCTGGAGCAGGCCACTCCCAGCCTGTGGAGACTTGGCTCACTGCTCCTCAGTGCCATAGTAATGGGGGAGAAGGCCAGTTTCCCTGGATCTACCCAGTCTTCAAAACCTCAATCATCAGTACTCCAGTCCCTTTTACCTGAAGGGCTAATCCAAGGTCTGCTGCTCATCCCCAGCTGTCCTACCGAAGGGTAGGGGCTGGCCAGCAGCACAGGATACACTTAGAAAGGAGCTCCATCCTACAGTCTGAAAAACTGAAGCACAAGTGTGTGTGTGTGTGTGGGGGGGGGTGGAGGACTGAAACCAGGCTCCTACAAATCTCACAGCTGCTACGGAATGAGGTGCTTGCCATAGAAGTGGCCTGGTGTGAAGCCCACACATCCCTGCAATAGCACTAGTGGGGGCAGGGTTGCCTGACAGAAAGTTCTTTAGAGATTTCTAAGTCTGAACGTCCTCCAGGTCAAACCATGTCCCTTTCTGCACCCACTCTGACCTAGCTCGTCTCTTCTTCACGGGGCATGTACCATGGGCTTGGGGGAACCCCAGAACAAACCCAAGTGAAAGCCTCTGCTGCCACCCCCCCCCCCACACTGATTTTTTTGTACTCTGGCGAGTTGCAAACCCAAGCAGTAAGCTCTTGGAGGGCAGGTAAGTGTGGTGGAAAGAGCACTAACCTGGGCATCAGCATGCCTGTGTTTTAAAACCTGCATCCCTGTAGGGCAGCCTTGGTCAGTAGCCTCCCCTATGGGGGCCTGCTTTCCTCAGCAAAGTGCCCAGTATGTGCAGGCATGTGCACATGGTGCCATGTGAATTCTGGACTGGGCTCAGTGGGCTGGAGCAACTCCAGGTGCCTGCAGGGGGCAGTGAAGGAGCGGCAGCTTCAGAGGCAGCAGAGCTGGGGGGGGGGGGTGCACGTGTGTGCGTGCGTCTGCGGTGCTGTAGCACTGGCCAGCTCCTTAACCTTCTCGTCAGGAAAATGCTACCTTCGTTACCAAGGGCTGCTTTGAGGATTACAAACAGATAAGTGCCCTTGAAAGCTTAGGTTTCTAAGTGTGGGGGAGGGGAGGGGGATACAGGTCGTATTATGATCCCATTTTTTTTTTAAAAAGCATGTGTATACACTCACAGTCAAAAAAAAAAAGTATAGAAATGTGCTGTCCAATACAATAGTCACTAGCCACATGTGGATGCTGAGCACTTGTAATATGGGCAGTCCAAATCGAGAAATGTTTCAAGTGTAAAAGACAAACCAAATTTCAAACATTTAATACAAAGAATAGAAGATATTTCACTAATAACTTTTATGTTGATTATATGTTGAAATGATAATCTCTTATCTTGGGTTATATCATTTAAACTGATTTCACCGATCTTTACTTTTTTAAAACTATGGCTACTAAAAAATTCAAAATTATCCACACAGCTTGTGTTGTATTTCTATTAGGCAACACTAGTCTAAAAGGATGTGGTTGCTAAGTAGTGTTTATGGTGGTTGGTGGACATTTTTCTACAATGAATTGGTTGCTTAAATAAGTTGAAAAGATTTCCCCCTTTGAAAGAAGTTAAAAGGCCCAACACATAACAGTATTTCCTATCCCCTCTAGGAAGAGCCAGAGAGCCTCCCAAAGCCTGCAGAGAGCCACTACCCTGCCACACCTGGCCCGGAGGCCATGCCTGAGAAACCACAAGGTCAGCACGGCTCTTTCCAGTGGGCAGCACGTTGCCTGACAGAGCTGAGGAGGAACATTTCTGGGGGAAGAGGGGCCGGGGCTCCTCTGCAAGATCAGAAGTTCCAGGGCCTGGCTCACGCCCACTAAAGGTGGCCAAGAGGCAGAACCGGGAAGTCCAGGCTGGGGCACCAGGGTCCTGTACAGATTCCTGTTGCCTGAAGATCTATATGGATCCTCTCTCTCCCAGAAAGTTTTCCAGGTAGGGTATGTATACTTCTGTGGTCTGGAAGAATGCAAAGCTAGATGGTAAGTACTGTAGGGTCTCAGGAGTCAGTGTGCCAGGAGATGCAATCCCAGCTACTTACTAAATGCTGCATACACTTAAGCAAAATTACTGAACCTCTCTGAACTCTTCTGTTTTCTCATCCATAAAATGAGGATTAGAACTGAAGCCAGATCCCACAGGGTTTTTGTGAAAATGAACCTAGATAATGAATGAGATGATATGGTGGCTCAGAATTTTTTTTTTTTTTTTTTTTTTTTTTTTTTTTTTTTAAAGATTTTATTTATTTATTTGAGAGAGAGAGAATGAGAGAGAGCGAGTACATGAGAGGGGGGAGGGTCAGAGGGAGAAGCAGACTCCCTGCCGAGCAGGGAGCCCGATGCGGGACTCGATCCAGGGACTCCAGGATCATGACCTGAGCCGAAGGCAGTCGCTTAACCAACTGAGCCACCCAGGCGCCCAGAATTTTGATAATCATGTCAGAAGTGGAGGGTCTGGGACATCTGTCCTTAAGACAAGCTACCCATGAGGCAGATTCTAGGATACCTGGCTAAGCCCAGGGACATGATAAAGGCACTTCAGTGATAGATGAGCAATGCATTCATACCCAATCCCTTCTTACAAGTTGTGAGAAATGAAGGTGCAGCCAGGAGAATCAAGAGAGCAGGGCTGAAAACAGAACTTGGATCCACAGATTTCAGTTTGCTCTGACCCGACCCTGAACATCTGAAATTAAAAAGCCACTGCAGTTTCTGACAAGAAGTCAGAACAGAAAACTGTGACACTAGGAGCCCACATGGGGCTCATTCCCCATCCCCGCAGCCCCACCATCCCAGGCCCAGCTCCTGCTAGTGCCCCCAAGCTATTTACCCACACTCTCACTCTGCCTCCACCCTGGGGCAGGGAGCGGGAGATAGGCCAAGGGAAGCTGCCTAGCAGGGAAACACCAATACTCTCCTGGCCCTGGAGCCAAGAGACCCAGAACCTGGGTAAAACATCTGCCTGCCTCAGGCCATCCTCTTCTTATTAATGGGCATCACACGACAATAATTTGGCTTCTGGACAAACAGGAGGAAGTAAGAAACAGCAATCAGAAAACTTCCTCTTAAGTGGCCTAGTCTCAAAGGAAAACATAAGGTCAAAAAAATCTGGCCCAGTCACCATGCCATCAACCACTCCTTCCCATCTCTTCCCCAGACTATTGTAGAAGTCTCCAAGGGGTCTCCCTGCTCCCCCCACGCCAGTCCATTCTGCATAAGATAAAGTAACCCTCAAGCAGAAATCCTATCACGCTACCTCCTCTCTCAATGCTTTCAGAACAGAATCCAAACTCCCTAAACTGGCCTCCCAAGGCCTCTTGCTTCTGAGTTTTTGGGCCCCTCGCCTCTCATTCAAAGGCCTCTTGGTCCGTTCCTTGCAGATCTCTGAACTCATCACCACCTAGCATTTGCTGTTCCTCCAGGCAAGAATGCTCACCACCATGCTCCTTATCAATCTCATCTGGGCTCATCCTTAGAGGCCTTCCCTGACAGGTGTTCGAAGCTGTCCCCAGCCACACATCCCCAGTTCTCTAGCACACTGCCTTGCTTTGCTTCTCTCACAGCACTTAGCACTACCAGCAGCTGCCGTGTAGTATTAAAGATGGCTGCAAACGGACACTCCTCCCATTGAAAGGCAGGGCCCATGACCCCTCCCCTTCATTCTCAGCAGGATCTGTGACCTCTATCACACTATGGTAAAAGTGATGTTGTGCTAGTGCTCTGGCCCAGACCTTATAATATTGACAGCATCTACTTCCTGTTTCTTGAAAAGCTCGGTCTGGGAGCACTAAACCACTGCACAGTAAGTCCTACTACTCTGAAACCCCCAGGCTGGAGAGGGTACCTGAGGGCACTCGATTTCCAGCTGACCTCAGCCTTCCAGCCATCCCTGCCAAGGTACCAAAAATGCGAGCGAAGCGTGGTGGATCCTCCAGACCAGGACATCAGATACCTCTATCACTGCCATACAGAAAAGACTCACCTGGCTGAGCCCTGTCCTAATCCTGACCCACATACAAATCAGTGAACAAATGGTTGTTTTTTTATGTTACTAAGTTTGGGGTGATTGGTTAGGCAGCAATAGCAAGAACTACCTTGTTGGTTTACTATGTCTCCCCACTAGAATGTAAACTATGAGGGCAGCCCCCCTCTGTCTTGTTCCCATCACTATTCCATGGTCTAATACTCAGTAGGTTACTCAAATGTGTTAAATGAATGATTTTCACTTTGCTGGTAGCCAAGTTAGTTCCTTTCACACAAAGGTTAGGTTCAAGCCCTGGTGCTTCTCTTGATTAGCCTGAGGACTTATCTGAATACTCAAGTCTCTTCAGATGGGTGGGCCAGCTTCCCTTCCACTGAGGGATACTTTGACCCTGGCCTCCACAAGACAGAGGTTCTAAATCTCAGAGCCAGAAGCAGGGGGGTGGTCTCAGCAACAATCCAGTGTAACCAGGTACAGGATGGCAGAATCTTCTCAATGACGTTTCTGTCAAGAGACGGGCCACCACTGTTTATACACTGCAATGGGTACTCATAACCTTCTGCAGTAGCTCATCTTAGCCCAGCATTTTCCAGAAGCCTAAGGCAGAATGTCTCATGCCTAGGTAGAAAAATCCCAAAGCCTTGGTCAAGCTCTCAGGTATAACACTAAAGCTGGTCCAATTGGGTAGGGGAAAGCAATCTCCGTTAGATGAAAGCTTTCTCAACAGTGTAGTCTTCATCTCCAATTTGATATATCAAACTTAACCCTAGGAGGAAAGGACCTTAAAAGATCTGGCTTAACCACTTTCATTTACAGAAGAGGAAAAGGAAATCCAAACAGGCTCAGTAAGTTGCCCAAAGTGTCTTAGCAAGTGAGCCAAACAGCTGGGACTAGAAGGCTGGTCTCCAGTTTCCTGCCCAGAGTTCTCCATCCTACCCCTACTACAGGGTTTACACCAACAATGGTGTGAGGAGCAGGCCTGCCTTGGGGAAGCTTCTCTCCAGTGTCTCTTCTCCCAGAGAGAATTCAATGCTCCAATGACAAAAGACCTAGTCAGGATCTTTTCTGTTTTCATCAAAGAACTAGTAACACCTGCCTTAGCCACTCTCACACCAACAGTGTTTGAGCTGGAAGGGGCCTTAGAGACTGAGATCAAAGATGCCATACCCATTTCACAGATAGGGGAGGAGAAAGGCTCAATGGGACCTAACATAAGCCAGTTTTCCCATCCCTTAGCTCTCAGACAGCTTTCTATCACGGTTCTGGGGCCTCAGGCCACGATGCCCAGTGGTGTCTGGTCTCCCCCCATGGCTTAAGGAGTCCCCTCTAGGGACTCCCAATTCCTGCCATAGGCCTTAAAGTCTTCCCTCCCCTCTTCTCTCAAAACTCCTTCCATATGAATGCTCCTCAGCTTGCAAGCTGGACAGACCGCTATCCTCTCTGCTTTGTATGATCAAACATACAAAGTCTGGGCCCAGGGGATGCATGCCGGTGTCCTAGTCTAAAGTGGGCTTGGTACTGCCACTGGACAGCACTCATAAAGCAACAGAGGTCCAGTGTGGCCAGCTCTTCTCATTCTTTTCTGTAACAGCTTTACTGTTATCATTCACATACCAGGTTATTCATCAATTCAAAGTATAAAATTCAACGGGTTTTGTTTTTGGTTTTTTTTTGCATATTGAGTCTGCCCTCTTAAAGCTGCAAATTTCTAGGTTTCCAGATAAATTTTCTTGATTTTTAAAACATAGGTGATTACTTTAAATTGTTTTTAAATTCAAAGCCAATCAAAACCTGTCAAAAGGTTAAATCTTTAAAGGGGGGGCGCGCTTGGGTGGCTCAGTTGGTTGGGCGTCTGACTCTTGATTTCAGCTCAGGTCATGATGTTGGGGTAGTGGGATTGGGCCCCATGTCCGGCTTCGCGCTCAGTGTGGAGTCAGCTTGTCCCTGTCCCTCTGCTCTTCCCCCCACTCTCACGTGTGCTCTCTGAAATAGATGAATAAATAAAATCTTAAAAATAAAAAAAAAAATAAATTTTTTTTTTTAAAACCTGTGAGTTGGCTGGAATGGCCCTGAGGATGTAAGATGAGGGATGCCAATTTGTGACTTCTGCCTTTCAGAATGTAAGCCCCATCATGACCGCCCCTAAATCGTCTATCTAAATTCAGATTTCAGGGACTGGCACCTACAAGTACTCAAAAATTTCTGAATGAACAAATCTGGGAAGTACTTTTGCAAATCTGTAGCTGCAGACCCCTGGAGCAAATCACCACCCAACCCGTTTAAGTATTACCACCACATCAAGAAACTCAGTACACCTCGTGAACAGCTAAATCCATCTGGGGACACTGTTAAAAGTTACTTCTTGACCTTCTACCTCCCATTTGCCATCAGAGCTTTACCCACAGGCACACAGGAAGCAGGTCTATTCAAACGCTGTATTTCAGAAGAGCCAGCACTTCCACCCACCCCAAGCTTTGATTCTTTGGGCAAAATAATCCTAGTTCCTTCAACCATTCCCTGCTCATAGCAAGGTGCAAGCATCCCAGTGAGCTGCCTCCTCTATGTTCCTGATTTCCTGTCTCCCTCCCACATTCCCTAGCGGCAGCATCCAGCTTCCCACACCCAAGAACCTTGCTCTCACCAGTCCAAACTCTACTCCTACATTCAGCTCCACCTGGAGGAAAATAAGCCAGGCTATTCTATGCACATAATTGGCATCTCTTTCTCATGCTGCTGTTAATACATATACACAGAATAGGAAAAACAGAGACCTCCGCTCCCCCAAACAAACCCAAAGCTGGAGAAAGACATCAAAGATGGAGTAAGAGGGTTTCACTTCAAAGCACCTGAGTCCATTTCTCACTGATATTCTACTACTAGTGCACTCCTAAGCACCACAACGTGGGCTTCTTGCTGCAGGATTACAGCCCCCAGTGACTCCTTAAGTCCCCCTCTACTCTACAGTTGCCTGACACCCAAGACAGGGTCTGAAGAGCTAGCTCTAGGAAGTACCATGGGCTGCCTTCCTATCTATGCTCAGAACCAAACAGAAGGGATCAAAGGGCAGAGGATCCAGGAAGACAGAGAAAGGCTGGCTTTGGCACCTGACCTCTGTTAGCAAATGAAGACACAGGTCAAAACTAAGTCCTTAACACTCTCAGAACTGTCACTTATTGTTTGCCAGGCTCTGGCTGAGCTCTCATGTTCATCTACCTCATTTTCAACAGGGACTCCAATGCGTGAGTACTCTAGATGTAACTCCATTTACTGGAGCCTAGAGGTTACCAAGCTGTCCAAAGGCACTCAGTTGCTAAGTGGCTAGCGCTAAGTCAAACTATGCTCGACTGACTCCAAAGTCCCTGTTCAACCACCCCATTCTACTTCTGCCTCCAGTGGTGGAGTGAAAATAGAACTGGAGTGGAAACCAAGAGGACTGGGTTCAAGTCTCAGCCTTTCTTTGAACTGTGATCCTGAGCAACTCCCTATTTCCTTTCTAGGCCTGAAGTACCTAAGCTGTTAACAGGGGTTTAGATTCAGTGACCTCTGGGGTCCCTTCCAGCTCTAAATACTCCTTCCTCTCAAAAAGGGAGAGGCGCGCCTCAAGTGGCGCAGTTGGTTGAGCGTCCACTTCTGGTTTCAGCTCAGGTCCTGATCTCGGGGTCATGGGATCAAACCCCATGGCGGCTCTGCACTCGGGGAGTGTGCTTAAGACTCTCTCTCTGCCCCTCCCCTGCCCTCTCTCTAAAATAAATAAATAAATCTTTAAAAAAAAGGAGGAAGGGCACCTGGGTGGCTCAGTTGTTGGGCGTCTGCCTTCGGCTCAGGTCATGATCCCAGGGTCCTGGGATCAAGCCCCACATCGGGCTCCCTGCTCCTCAGGAAGCCTGCTTCTCCCTCTCCCTCTCCCCCTGCTTGTGTTCCCTCTCTCTCTGTCTCCCTCTGTCAAGTGAATAAATAAAATCTTTAAAAATAAATAAATAAAAGAAGGGAAAGAGAGCACAGCAGTGGGGACAGAGTTGACAACTGGGCACTGGGCTGGGTGAGCCTGATTATAGCCCCACATTCTCAGGGACTTACTATAGCCTTCTATCCATGGGCAAATGCAGCCCCACTACTCCCAGCACAAGTGTAAAACGAGCTGAATTAAGCTGAGGGGAGGTGGCTCTGATGGAAGGAAACCTTGTGCATGCGGCCATCTGAGGAAAAGCTGACAAAGCCAAGCTGCGGAGGGGCTGATGGCAGGCAGCCTACGTGAGCCCATGAAGTCCTGCCACAGGGGTGCCTCCCCTGGTGGAGGTGGGAGTTGCCACGCCAGCCCCGTTCCCTGCTACTTCCAGGGCTTCCTCTTTCAGGCCTGTGCTGCCACATCAGGGTGAAGCAGGCTGGTGGCTCTAAGCTCAAGCATGAGCTCAGCTCAGGCCAGTCCATCAGAAACTGGCTTCTTCCGGCAACTGAGATGCATTCCAGCTAATGTGGCCTTCTGAAAGGTCAGAGAAATCTCATAAACTGGAGCCGCTCCCTATGCCTAAAGGATGACAGCTGATAATTGCCCAACACTTCAGGAATGACTTGGAAATCTGCTCCCTTTTGTAATCTGGGAACCTTGCCCCAAAGGATCAGACAGGAAACCCCAAACCATCTACTCTTAAGAGGTTCTCATGCGGCCAGAATAATCTTTAAAAAGAAAAAATCTTACCATGCCATTCTCTCATTTAAAATCTTTAATGGCTTCTCTATGCCTTCCAGTTAAAATCACAATTTATCTAAGTCATCTACACAACAGCCACAGGGAATTTACTCAATTCCCTGAACCCTAGGGCCTTCGCTCCACCAAGCATGAGCTCTCTTTCCAGGCTTTTTCTCAAATAACTCCTACCCATCCTTCCCATTTCAAGGGAGTTAGCCGTTGCTTCCTCCAGAAGAATTCTCTGACCTAGATTTGAGTTGGGTACCCCTGCTACACTCCCAGAGAATCCCACCCCTTTCTTACACAGCACCTTCCATACTGGATTGTGAGTGCATGTACTCCTTCCCAACAAAGATTTTTGTTATTCACTGTGGTATTTTCTACGCCGAACTCAAAATGTGCTGTGTGATGCTGTCAAAGTATGAGATTTATCCATTCATTTACTAATTATCTGAACAGGAACCTGAACAAAATGACAGTGTGAGCCATGTGGCTATCTGGGGAAAAAGCATCTTGGGAAAAACCGAACCCCTGAAGCAGAGAGTACACAACATACTCTAGGAAAAGCAAAGACCAATGCTGTTGGATGGGAAAAGTGGTGATAGAGAAGGTTAGAGCTTGGGGGGAATGGGTGATGTGGGGAGCCATATCAAGGGTAGATTAGAGAATACTCTAAGGATTTGGGATTTTATTCCATGATGAGAAGCCATGAGAGGATCTTGAGGAAAGAGTGACAGGAAACCAGGTAGAAGGTTGTTTCAGCAATCTAGGTGAGAAGCAATGGTGTGTGGATTAGGCTCACAAAAGAGGAGGTGGTAAAAAGTCTTTAGCTTCGGACAGACTTTTTAGGACCCAAAAGTATGTACTAGTAAATTATGTGTAAGGTGACAAGGATGACCCAAGACTCTTGTCCAAGCAACTAGGATAGTTGCTTACTAATTTCTGAGTCTCACTTTTCCCATCTGTGAAGCAGGGTAAAAAGACCACCTGCCTAGCAGATTACATGGGCTAGAACACATCAAATATCCAATAAGTGGTAACTATGGTATCACTATTACATATTTTGGGATCACCAGGAACTTAAATAAGCTGGTGTATGTGAGAAGGAGCGCGAAAGCCATACAGAGCCCAGGTGGACCATTTATCCAGATGGCTCCTGGCCACAGTGGGACTTCAGCTCCTCTGAGAAGCTTGCAACTTCATTTTAAAGCAGAGAAGAGAAAAGGCTACCTCGAGTTACTGGAATGCATGTCTGGAGGGTAAGGTGGTTATCACAAGTATGGAAGATTATTATTACAAGTGTCTGCCTTTGGCTCAGGTGATGATCCCAGGGTGATGGGGCCCTGCATAGGGCTCCCTGCTCAAGGAGGAGCCTGTTTGTTTCTCCCTCTCCCTCTGCTGTTCCCCCCCACCCACCACCGCTTGTACTCTCTCACTCTCACTCTCTCTCAAATAAATAAAATCTTAAAACAACAAACCAAAAAACTAAGTGCCCTCTAAACAAGGCCTCTGATGGAGGGGGGTCAGCTGGGTTTATTAATAGTACCTCATACTGAGATGGTGAAGCCCCTCACTACACACGACAGATTTATATGGCTGGCTTTACAAAATTCATCAATAAAGGCCTACACTCCTCACATCCCACACCTATGGCTTTGCCAGTCCAAAGGTGTAGCCAAAAGAAAGATGCCAAGTCAAGACTGTCCCTGTGATTCTCAGAAAATCCCTCAGGGAGACACCCTAGGCTATCTGCCACATAAGTTGGCCAAATGGCCCTGGTAACTTCCGCAAATAGTGCTACTTGAAAATTAAGCTAACTCCTGATTATCCATCCTCACTTAGGAAAGTCATGAATAATCTGGCTTTGGAATGCATCTTCGGGAACATAAACCACTTACACCTGTGTGGGACATTTTTAACTAATGAACGGGGCTACCCCATACTCAAATTAATTTGATCCTCAAAACAACCTCAGCACAGGGATTAGTCCCATTCTGTGACTAAGAAAAACAGAGGTTAGGCAAGCTAAGTCACCAAGTGAGAGCAGAGAGAGGTACTCTACCCATGTTCTGATTTAAATCTTATCACCACGTATCCCTCTGCTCCCTCATCTCACTGTCTCCTATGCTTTCATTAGCCAGGTATCAAAACTTACTTCCTCTCATGAACCTCCAGCAAGGTAAGGCCATCCTCTCTCCTGACCACTCCACCAGGTAACTCTGGACCAGCCAGGGATGGTTGTGAGCCCAGATTGAGGCACCTGTGAGCCCTCTCAAGGCCCCAGCACCCTCATTACCCCCTTTGTGAGCTTGTCTTGGATTTTGCAAACAGGGGCACTCCCATCTGCCAAGCTCTCCATTTTAAAGAGGTTTTTGTGGTTTCAGGCCCGCTCCTCCTCCTCTCTCTACCCGCCTCCCTCTGGGAGGGAACTGAGTGCTGAGTAACAGCTTTAAAATGCTTACTCTAGCCTAGGCCCACTGCAGACAGGGGGTGGGTCAACCAAGAGACTCCACCCCTCAGGAGGTTCAGGGTTTCAGACTGCAGAGACCACCCCCTACCCCCAGCCTGAATGGGCATACCTCTCCCTTCCTAGCAGGCACTCTCTTCCCCAGGAAGTATAAAATCCAGACACCCCACACTTAAGTTGAGGGGGCAGTCAGCCTCCCCCCACCACCCTTTCAGAGGGTCCTAATTGTGTGCTTTCTTTAGAAGGGGGAAAAAGTAATTTAAACTGCAGGAAAACAGCTTTAAAGCCTCATTTATGGAGGCTAACCTAGCAGTTCTTAGCTGAGGGTGCACTATATCAACAGTATGGAGCTCATCACTCTTGACAAGTAATTCCTTAATAAATCTAAAGGAATCAGATTTCCTCAGTTGTCACCAAAATGTCTTCTTGAAACTGGTTCGAATCAAGATCCACACAATGCATTTGACTGACGTCTCAATTCTTTTTTAAAAAATGTCATTTATTGATAATTTGTCCTGCAGAATTTCTCACATTCAGAAACTAGAGGACTGCTACCTCAAGGTCCAAAAACTTGTTCCTCCATGTCCACAGATCTAGGGCTCTATTAGGTTTGGGTTCAATTCTTTAGCGGGGGAAATTTTCACAGGCAGTGCTGTGTACTTTCTATCTCAGCACTGCAAGGCACATAATGTCTGCTTGCTCCACAGTATCTGATATGCACCCCAAGCAATCCGCCTAGGTTCCTAAAGCCAGAAGTCTCTCTAGCCCTTACAGAACTTGGATTCAAAACTTGAGTTCTTGGGACGCCTGGGCGGCTCAGTCGTTAAGCATCTGCCTTCGGCTCAGGTCATGATCCCAGGGTCCTGGGATCGAGTCCCACATCGGGCTCCCTGCTCAGTGGGGAGCCTGCTTCTCCCTCTCCCTCTGCTGCTTCCCCCACTTGTGCTCACTCTCTCTCTCTCTCTCTGACAAATAAATAAATTAAAATCTTAAAAAAAAAAAAAAACTGAGTTCTTAACCGCTATGGCAAACAGAAACAAACACATATAAAAAGCTCTATTTTGGTTTCTTTCTTTTGTGTGTGTTCGTGGGGGGGGGGGGGGTTATTGAAAAACTTTTTTTTTGGATACTAAAAATACTTTGAAGACATTTAGACCTAATCGGATTCCCTCATTTTCAGATGAAGAAACAGAGGCAGAGGAAGAATGGGGGTTGCTGGTATTCACAAAGCTGCTCACCAACAGAATCAGAAGTGGAATGAACACGCTTAATAATGGTGATCATTTATTACAAAATTTTTAAAATAGCAAATACTGGATAGGTAGCACCTATTAGATGGTCTGTGCCTGGCACTATGCTAAGGGCTTTATAAACGTTATCTTCTTTAATTCTCACAACCTTTAGAAATAGTAACTATCGGGGCGCCTGGGTGGCTCAGTCGTTAAGCGTCTGCCTTCGGCTCAGGTCATGATCCCAGGGTCCTGAGATGGAGCCCAGCATCGGGCTCCCTGCTCTGAGGGAGGCCTGCTTCTCCCTCTCCCACTCCCCCTGCTTGTGTTCCCTCTCTTGCTGCGTCTCTCTCTGTCAAATAAATAAAATCTTTTAAAAAAAATTAAATTAAAAAAATAAAATAAAAATAAAAAAATAGTAACTATCATTATTCTCATTTTGAGGATGAAAAAATGGTGGCTCAGAGAGGCTGAGTAATTCACCCAAGACTGAACAGCAAGTTAGAAGCTAAGCTCAATATATACAAATATTGAAACAGTTGCAGATCTCAAACTAATAGTCAATTTTACCTCAATTAAAAAAAAAAAAGCAGCAATAGCAGCAAAAGCAGTAAAGCTGGGACTCAAAACTGCAGACTGTAGGATTCCAAGGCAGGGCTGTTGCTTCCACAGCCCACTTATGGTGGGGAAGGAAAAGGCAAGAGTCGGATGTAGCTCTGATGCTAGACTGAAAACTGATACCCCAGATCCATACAGATGTCCCACCCTAGTGCAACTGGGAGGAGCCTGGGAAAGGGCCTAAACCTAGGAAGGAAAGTAGAGAAAGAGAGTAGAGATTTATTTGGGGCCGGTTCAGTGGGGTGGAGGATCCCTGGGATTGCCCTGGGTTAGCTGAGATTTTTACCTCTTCTTTATTTTGTGCCATCAGTTAGCTGCACTTCAAAAGAACACACAAAAAAGTGATGCCCAGAACACAAATGCTCAAGTCTGAGACCCTGGCCAGATTTCCCTTTAAAGTCAAGAACACTAGGATGCCTGGGTGGCTCAGTCGTTAAGCGTCTGCCTTCGGCTCAGTTCATGATCCCAGGGTCCTGGGATGGAGCCCCACGTCAGGCTCCCTGCTCCTCCCTCTGCCTGCTGTTCCCCCTGCTTGTGCCTCCCCCCGAAAAATAAATTTAAAAAGTCTTTAAAAAAAAAAAAAGTCAAGGAGACTACACCACTGCTTTATTTTCTTCTTACGTGAAGTTAGAAGTCCCACACAACCAACCCACTGATTCCCCCTGCTGGGGTGGGCAGAAGCTTGTGGTGATGATACATTCTCAGATCTCAACCCACTGCACGTGCACTAGCCACAGCAAACTTAGTTCAGTTATGGTCTTTCCCCACAGCCCTGAGAGCACATGTGCACTCTACCAAAGGTAGTTTTTACAAAACGCAAATAAACAAATTAAAATTTATTTTTAAAACATTCATCATACCACATTCCAAAGCAAAAATAGCCAATTCCTTGGGTCAGCAACTTTTAAGATTACACACAATATGCCCTTCCAGTCTGTGGATAAGCAAAACTCCATTTTTAAGGAGATGGATCCCATATATTTCATGGAGTACTGACACAATACCAGAAAAGGAAAGTACTGCATTCTCTACCCCCCTCCCTCATCATACAGGTGGAGAAAAAGAAGACCCAGAAAAAGTCCTGGAAAGTCCCACAGTCTCCCAGACTGGGAGAACAGCTACCACATGCCAGGCACTGGGCTATCACCACAATGAATGCTCACAACAACCCCATAAGCAGGTAAATCATAATTTAATCCCTATTATACAAACGGAGAAGCTGAGACAAAGAATGGGTAAGTAACTTGCCCAAGGAGGCACAACTAGCAAGTGGTAGGGCTGGCATTTGAGTCAATGCAGTTTTAACCCCAGAACATTTCCCATCCTGCTTCTCTCATACTCACAAGAATTGTGGCTAGAATAAGGAAAAAAATGTAAAGGTCTTCAAAATATTCTAGGGGAGGGATATACAAAAAGCCAAAACGCAAATCCTGACTTAAAATGAAAACTACAAACGTTAAGATGTGGAAGCTTAAACCAGAATAGAGAACCCCACGAAAATGGGGGGAATATAGAAAAATACCTTTTATTACTAGTTACTGCATGTGTCCCTTAAAGCACTAAGCCACTAGCATCAGAGCCAAAAGGAAGGCTAAAAATAGGCATTTGCAGCAAACTCTGGAAAGCTTTTAGCTTGCTTATGAGGCACTCATTTCTGTAGACTCCCAAAAACATATGCATCACAGAACACAAAAATTCCCAAGACCACACTGCCACTCCATTGATGTCACATTTAAACTTGTCCAAGCTGCAAATAAAATCAGGGCTGAAAAACGGCCTTAGCAGTCCATGTAGACTCTCCAAAAAAGGGCCACTATCTCAACCTTACCAGACAGACAATTCACAGAATTCTCCCTCGAAAAGCATCCAAGCCCTAACAACAGACTTAAACAGAGAAACTACTGGATTAATTCAGAGTTAGTCTGTCAAAAACTAGTCCAAAGGTTCAAAAACCAATGAGTAGGCAAGACACTTTCTTGCCTTAAGATTCCAGAAAAACAAGAACAGAGCAAAACTACCAGACTCAGAATTTTGCTTTGGGCACTTAAACCAAGTTGGCTTCTCCATTCCACGGAAGGTGAGATGCCAGCCAAGCTGTCTTCTTCCCACGATCAATAACCCCAGTGACGCACCCTATCAAGGGCCCCTGCACTTGCACAAAACGCCAGCTCAGGCACCCAATAGCACCTGATGTCATGGCTGATTTAAAACCCACAAGGCAGGTTCACCATTAGCTAAGCAGCAGCAGCAGCATGAGTAGCCCCATTTAAACTTCTGAGGAGTGCTCTCTCTTGGGGATGATTATACCCCTTTGAGTTTAAAGAGGGGGGAAGGACCAAACAGTGTCTTAAAGTTGCTTTCCCTCCCTCTGTGGGTGGATCAGGAGGAATATGCAAGAAAATGGAGGTTTCAGCACTGCCCTTTGCATAAGAGGGTTCTGGAAGGGAAAGGGGGGAAGGGGAGAGGGCAGAAGGAAGAGAACACGGTTTGAGGTATTATTAGTAAACCCCAAAAGTCCCCTCCTCCAAATGAAGCAACCTTAAAAGAAATAAAAATTGCAACATGCTATTTCCAGAATTGGCTGTTCTAGTTTCCCTTGGACTACGAGTGATCCTAATCCCTCGAATGTGAAGACATTAAGCTCCCTCTTCAACTTTCCCCATTTTGATGGTTTAAACCAGTCAGCCTCAACCAGCGACTGCAGAAGGGGAGTTTTGCTAAAGCACTAGGGCTACGGCCACAGGCCCAACATTCTAGCTACAAGCGGGTTTTGATACTGGTCCACTTAGAAAAGACCGAGAACAGAGCCGCTGTGCCTCTACGCGCCGGCCAAGGAAGGCGGCAGGGCGCGCCCCCCACCCAACCGACGATCTAGTCTCGGCAAAGAGAGGCCGAGACGAGCCTCCATATTCTTCACCGCCTTTCCCCCACGCTGACACGGCTCCGCTGGGATCTCCCAAGGGACCGGGTCCACAGGACCGAAAATCCGAGCAGGGAGAGGGAGGGCGCGAGGAGCGCCGGCCGGCGGTCACATGCCGCTCCCCGCGCGGGGACGCACCACGTTGTCCCGGCTGCGGAGGAATGCCGGGAAGGGGGGCCGCGCACTCACATTCGCGCACACGCACACTCCGGGCCGCGCCGCGCCGCCGGCCCGCACCCGCCTTCCACCCCGAGCGCGGCGGCGGGCGCCGAACGCACAGGCCCAGCGGCCGCGAGCAGCCCGCGGGCCGGCGGCGCGGCGCATGGCGCCCAACTGTCACCCGCCCGCCCAGCCCGGCCACTCCCTCCCCCGCCGCCACACGCCCCTCGCGTCGCCGCATGCCCCCTTCCTCGCCTCATATTTTCCGCCAACCCCTAACTGGATCCCCGCACACTCGCCATCCGGCTCCCTCTCGAGGCGGAAGGTCCCCGGGATCGGGAAGGGAAACCACCGAATTCAATTACACGTTGGGTTTCCTCTTATCATTCTCCCCGTAACCGACCCCTCAACCCGTCGCCAATGGCGATTCTACCACCTAATATCATCTACCAGAGAACAAAACTTGTTAACTTTTAAAGCCCGAATCCGTGTGGTCGGTATGAACTCATCACCCGGCGCTTCGCTGCCCATGACATATGCTCATTAAACATTTACAACATGGGGACGATCGCAACGCTACCAAAACGGGGAACGTGGGGCGGAGTGGGAAGAGGGGCTTCCCGAGAAAGGGTTAGGCTAGAAACCGTCTTCGACACCAACACGCGGGAGGGGGGGTGGGCTCTTTTCACCGAAACCAGCGCCCACCCTCTCCTGGCGAGGTAGGCCCGGACCACGCCGTTGCCCACTAACCGCTGAGGCCCAGGCGGTGGCCATGGGCTCCCGGGGGCTGGGCCCTCCGGCAGGGGCGACTTCCCGAGTGTGTGAGAGAGGGAACGGCGACCCAAATTAGCCAGGAGGCAAAAAAAAAAAAAAAAAAAAAAAAATCCCGAGTCACCACGACCAGTGGCGGACCCCCGGGCCCTGAAGGCCGCTGGGGGAGGGGACGCCCAAGTCCCCGGAAGAGGTCCCCGGACCCAGGAGAGCAAGCAGGGACACCCACCTGGAGGGGACTGTCCGTTCACCGTGGCCAGGACCGGCGGCAGCGCGTTCTTAGTCCACGGGTTCACCTTGGGCGGAGGGGCCTCCACGAAGTCTCGGCGCCCGGCGCCCGCAGCTCCGGCCGCTCCTCCGCCAGCGCCCGGCTCACCGCCGCCGCCCTCCTCCCCGTCGCTGACCGCCAGGCCCTCGGCGCCCGGCGGCTGCGGCGGCCGCGGGCTCTCGCGCTCCAGCTGCCCGGTGCCCTCCTTGTGTGGCTTGGCGCAGGGCGGCCGAGGTCTCCGGGCGCCGCCGTCCGGCTCCCCCCCTCCGACGTCGTTCGCCCCGGGCTCGCCCTTGCCCTCGGGCGGCGGCGGCGGCGGCTTCTTCCTCACTAGACCCCCGTGCTCTTCGGCCTGCAAGAGGGGGGCGCCCCCCGGCAGCAGCGGCTCTACCTGAGTGGCCATCTGCGCGCCCGCCCCCCCGGAGAAGCCGGGCGCGCCCGAGGCTGCCTCCCCCGCCTCGAACTTGGCTTTCAGGGCACCCGCGACGCCTTCCTCCGGGGCGCTGGGCCCCAGTCCCTGCGGAGAAGGGTCGAGGTTCACGCTAGGCGCGGCCCCCCTCGCGGTGGGATGCAGCCGCCGTAGATCCGAGGCCCGCTGGCGGGGCGGGGGGGGGTAGGAAGGCCCCCCACTCTGCGGTCCAGGCCTCCTCGGCGCGCGTCCCCCCCCGCCCGTTCCTCGCAAGGCGCCCCCACCCCGAGCCTGGCAGGCTTCTCGTCCCGTCCCTCCCTCCCCCCCGCCGCCGGGGCGGCCCGGGCTTCCCGGCTCGGGGGCTGCAGCAATATGGACGGACGGGGGAGAGGCGCGGTGAGCCGAGGCGACCACGCGATCCGCGGCAGGCGGCGGGCGGGCGCGCGCCTCGCGACGCGGCGAGCGAGGGGAGGGGACGGCGCAGCGGGGACGCGCCCGCCGAGGCCGGCCCTTGGCGACGCGCGGGCGGGCGAAGGCGGCGGGAGCGCGCGCGCACAGACTCGCGGCCCCGCCCCTCGCCCCGCCCCGCCCCTCGCCTCCGATTCCTCGGAGCACCTCCCGGGCTGGGGGGTGAGGGGTGCTCTGACCGGACGGGGGCGAGCACGTGCCTGATGCAATTCGGGAGGGAGGGCAATGAGGGGGGCAGGAGAGATGGGTGGGTGAAGAGGGGGAGGTGTCTTAAAGGGCCAGCGCGTCAGAAAGTCCGCAGGTGGAGCACATGGGAACGGGCCACGCGGCCGACCGGGCCTGCTCGCGCTCTTTAGGTTGGGTACGCCAAATTCGGGAGAAGGAGCCATTAATGTCACCCCTGATTTACAGGGTGAAGGATAGGGGTGCCCATCCACCTCGAGGACGTACCGATGCTGCCGGCTCCCTGGCGCCCCCTGGGCCTGGCCCCTCTGAGCGCCGCCTTGGTGACCTTGGGCGAGCCGCCCTCACCTCCGCGGGCCCGTGCTTGGCGCCTCCCCGCGGGCCTCGGCCGCGACACTGCCCGGAGTTGGGTTCGAAGCCCCGGCCCGAAGGCAGGCCCTTAACCCTTGGGGACAAGGGTGCCTTCAAAGTGGGAGGCGAATTACCAACAGCCCCCCGCCCGGCCAAGCCCCCCGAAACCGAGTGTTCATAGGCAGGAAATGTTTTTTCTTCCAAGTGCATTTCGTTTCTTCTAAAGAATTGCTTTGGGCGGAGTGAAACTGATGCAGGATTGGGACTCGGAGATCTGAGATTTTATCCTGGCGCTGGCCCTGCCCCTTACCAACTGCAGCAGTCGTCTCCTCCATGGGCCTCAGTTTCTCTATTGTAAAATGAACTAGTTGTTGTGTAGGACAGTGATTTCAAACTTGGGTGCACATTCAATAAATTCTTATTAACCTCGTACTGTGGGGGCCTGCAAGGGTCTAGAAAACGGGGTTTGGCAATCAATCAGGCTAACAAGGTCTCTATCGTCATGGAATTTACACTCTAAGGTGGAGAAAGACAAAGTGGTAAACAAGTGCTTGTCTAGTATCTATGAAGACAATAACTACTACAGTGGTAGGTTAGACTCGATCAGCTACTTTAGTTTGGATGATGAGGGAAACTTTGAATGCAGATTCCAAATGTTTTAGAATTAAGTATGTCTGGGATGGGACGTAGAAACCTGCCTGTCTAAGAAGCCCCCTTGGGTGCTTACCGATTAGCCGGTCCTACACTTCACTTGGAGAATTCCTGGCCTCTCTGACGGGCTGTGATCCCACCTGCTCCAGACCTAACAGCCTGGGATGTTGGCCATCTCCAAGGCAAGAATTAGAACATTCGATGGGCTGGATATGGGAGGAGGCTTATTGAATAGCCTCTTGGAACTGCCCCAGGGGACAAGGTTGGTTGTAGAGTGGTTGTAACCATGACTACTGGGGAGAGGCACTGTTGGGGACATCCGGGCTATCTGATGTCTAGTCCCAGCTCTTCCCTAACTTGCAACTCAGCTTCTGCACCTTGGTCAGCATTCCCCTCTTCCCTGGGTACCCTTTCCTGGTGGTGAAATGGGAGTGAATTATGCCTGACTTGCTTCTACCCTCTCAGCTTTTGTAAGGAGTCAAGTGAGACAGTGTTAGTCAAAGTGCTGTGTAAATTAGAGAGATGGAGGCCAGTAGGTATTAATTCTTGCCACAAATATCTACTGAGTCCCTACTGTGTGCCTGGCATGGCGAGGCCCTGTGGCTGTACTCTTCAATCACAAAAGGGCACTGAAATTCAGAAAAGAAAGTAAGGTGGGTTGGGGTGCCTGGGTGGCTCAGCGGGTTAAGCGTCCAACTCTTGCTTTTGGCTCAGTAGTGATCTCAGGATCATGATCTCAGGGTTGTGAGATTGAGCCCTGTGTCAGGCTCCCACCCAGAGCGGAGTCTGCTTGACATTCTCTCTTCTCCTCCTTCTCCCCCTCCCGCTCATGCTCTCTCTTTAAAATAAATAAATAAATCTTTAAAAAAGAAAGTAAGGTGGGTGCCTGGGGTCACAGGCAGCAGCTAAATATCAGAGTGACCTGTTTAAGGACAGTGTAACTTCCTAGGCCTTGTTCTTACCCACACCACACTGTAAGGCCTGCCTCTCTTCCTCCCATTGCTAAATCCACAAGTAATTACACAAAAACCATCAAATACACGGGCCTGGGAAAGATGCTAAAAATGTTGAATCTTGTCTCCCTAAAAAGCAAACTCCAACGGCAGGGAGAAGGGCAAGTAATTAAGCAATATGTGACCCCAGGCTAAAAAAGAGGTAAGACAAGATTTACTTTGGGCAGAAAGTGACAGGGATCAAACTAACTTGCGTGGTGCTCAGGGCTTCAACACACATGTGTTTGAAAACAGAGACACAGAGTGAGAAAATCAAACTTAAAAATTGTCAAGTGGGTCCACATACCTATTTGTATTTAATTACGTGCTTTGTTTGCCCCCAGTGCTGACAACTTCCTGAAGAGAGACAGAGAAAGTCACCCCAGGGACCAAGGGACCCTGGAGAGCGGGGAGACCTGATTGATAAACTGCAGCCCATCACCGGCTTTGCCGAATGACTTTGGGCAGCCTCTCTGCCTTCCTGGGCTTCCGTTTCTCTATCCACAAAATGGGAAGCATAGTACCTGCCAATGTGGTTTATGGATGTGAAAGCTACAGTTTCCATGAAACTTCATTCTTTTGTGGGGAGCACAGGTAAAAGGTCCAGTTTTACTCCTCTTTCAGTTTGATTTTCCAAAGGAACTTGTGTTTCTGGAAGAACTTGGGCTGTATAACTTATCTTCTGATATCAGGGGCTCCTGGGCAGGAGGCCTCTAGGCAGACATGGAGGAGTGGGTGGGGTCAGCAAGGGAGGGGCCTTGGCCAATACGAACTGTGCCAGCCGGGGAGTGTTATTCCAAACTCTGAAAACTCTTGGGTTCTTTGGCACATGCCAAGAAATTTATTTCAGTTCGTGGGAGGAGGCTCAGCCTAGACCTCTTCTTGTGAAGTCAGTGCAAACAGTAATAGTTCAGTGGGGTGAGGATGGGGGAGTACTAATTGTTCCCGTAAGATCTGGTTAACCCCCAGAGCAACACTTTTGTGTAAGTATGATTATCCCCATTTTACAGATGAGGAAGTAGGCTCAGAGGCAGCCCACCCTCCCCAGGGCGTTAGGAAAAGAGGAGAATGGGTTTGTAATGAAGGTGGTCAGACAGAGAATTTAACTTCTAACACATTCACCATTTTGAGTTAGAGACGGGCCTCATCCCAGCCTCTTTCTCTTCAGTACTATCCTCTTCCCCCAGCCCTGCTCCCCTCCCTGGCATGCCTGCACTTCTCAAATGGTCTCACAGGATGAGCTTGCCCACTAACTTCTCCCCGCTGCAGTGCAGCCGACCACACTGCCTGAGCCAGTTCTCTGACTCTTTCCTGGACTTTGATGAGCCCTGCCTCTGCTTAAAATCTCCCTACTCACACTCCACCCTGTCCTGCCACTTCTACCACACCCTATATTCCAGCAGCAGGGGACCACTCGCTGTTTCTTTCCTTCAACAAATATTAAGCATCCACGATGTGCCAGGTACTGCCCAGGCCCTGGACTTAGACAAGTGAGCAAGATACACAGGTTTCCTGCCTTCGGGAAGCTCCGGGTCTTACCCTGTGGGCCCCATGCTTTCCTGCCTCAATTCATGGAATTCCTCTCACTGTGAGGTTCCTGTTCAGAGCGAGGTCCTGAGTACGAATCCCAGCTGGACCATCTGGTGCCTTTGAGCAAATATTTAACTTCTCTCTAAGCCTCAGTTTACCCATTTGTAAATTGGAGATGATAATAAACTACTTATCTTGTAGAGCTTCAGTGATCTTTAAAGGAGATAATGTGTGTAATTTAATAGCACAGTGGCTGCACATAGTATGTGGTAAGTAAATATTACCTTTCATTACATGTATTATTGCCAGTAATGTCATTCCATTTCCACTTGTCCAGAATTCTACTTGTCCTTCAAGGCTCAGCACAAAATGCCAACTTCTTCACAAAATCTTACTTAATTTCCACAGCTAGAATAGATTTCTCCCCACTCTTAACTGCTAGTGGCAATTTCCCTAAAGCATATGGTATTTTTTACTTTCTTTCTGCCCTTAATTATGGTTACTTATGAGTATGCCTTATTCTCCATCGAGATTATAAGGTTTCTTGAGGGTAGGGATTGCACCCCATTCTTCTTAGTGTCTCTTATTGCACTCATCAGTGGTGCCTAATGCACAGCAGGCCCTCAATGTATTTTCTGGGAAAAGAAATGAATGAATGAATGACTACAGGATCACTCCTGATCACATCAATGTTTTGGTAGCTAGAGTGACACTGTCAAGGGCCAAGTGCTAAATTTTATATATACTTAATATATATTATATGTAATAAATATATTAATTATACATAAATTATATATGTACTTTTAAATGATAAAATATGAAAATAGAATGTGCTAACTTTAACAAACAGAAAATATTTTTAAGTCTAGCAAAGCAAAACCCACATATAAGCCCACAGCCCAGGGGAAATCACTGGCAACATGTTGGTGTATTTTCTTCTAGTCTTTTTTCTATGTATGTTTTACATAATTGAGATCATATTGCACATTCAGCAGTTTTATTTTTTGTTTCCCCACCTTAACACTGTATTATGAGCACTGTCTCCACATCATTGCAAATTCCCTTCCCACAGTAAGTTGTGTCATCTAGTGAGCACCTACGGTTTGCCTTACTTCACAGCTGCCCACATTCTGTTTGTGCTATACTGCATTTCCCAAAGGACTTTCATGGAGAAGGACAGACGTGATGGTCCCCAGTTGGCAGCTGAAGAACTGAGGCTCCCAGTTCAGTTAATTGCTCCAGGATGCCGGGGCAACAGAATCAAGGTGAGAACCCAGGTCATACCCCTCCCATTCCAGACCCTTCTACCACCCCACAGGAGACACAGCACACTTTGAAATGCAACCCTCCACCCCCCTGCTCCACCAGTCTGACAAACTCAGACAACTACGTTCAATCATTCCAGGGTCTGGAAACATCCAAGTTCATGGAGAGAGGTGGAAATTAGCAGCCAAAACGAAGGCAGAAGGCAATTTTCCTGGCAACATGACTGTAATCAGTCACAAGTACTGAGCTCCCAGAACAAAAGGGCCCTGACCTGGGGACTAGAGTGGAAACAATAAAGGACAAGACATGTTCTCTGTCCCAGGGAACAAAACTCCCTACACTAGCAGTGTTCTCATCACAGACCACTTGCCTGTCCTTTACCTATAGCACAGGTAAAAAGGGTAAAGGGTTTGAGGTCAAAAGAGTTAGGTTCAGATTCAGGTTTGCCTACTTCCTAGCTGTGTGATGTTATGCAAGTTACTTCACTTTTCTGAGCTTTACTCTCTCCATCTATAAAATTGTGAAAGGAAAATACTTGCCTGAGAAAATTCATTATGCCTTTGAGAAAGTTCCTTCGCCTCTCTCTGTGTCGGTTTTCTCATCTGTAAAATGGAGATGATAACAGCACTGACCTTTAGGGTTATTGTGAGGATTAAGTGAGTAAATACACACAAAGTGCTTAGAACAGTGCCTGACAAATAGTACACACTGAATAAACGTTTGCTATTATTATCATTGGCACAGAATCAAGAGAAACACTCTTCGAATCCCACACACAAAACGAAGAACAAATGATACCCTAATCTAGAGATGAGGAAACCAACTCTCAGAAAGATGAGGTGTTTATCTGGAACCCTGATGCTAGCTGATGGCAGCTCCCGGACCGCTATTCCAAAAGCAAACCTTCCCTCTCTGGGTCATATTCTAGCTGTCGCAAGCTGTCAGCCTTCTGGCCAATTTCAGCCCACAGGCGTGTTTTGTTTGGCCCACACAGTATTTTTTTTAACTGAATTTAAGTGTGATTAGATGGGCCTAGCACACACTTGTGAGGGTCAGGCCTAAGCCCTCCTCTGGTGTTTGTTACTCACAGCCAAGCAGCCAACTACCCTCATGAGCATAGGCTCATATGGCGCCAGTCACACAACACATGGTATAGACAAGTTCCGGAGACTAAAGATGAGCACAGGCCAGAAGGGCAGGGGAGAGGTAATCAGGGAAGCCTTCCTGCAGGTGGCTGTACATGAGCTAAAACTTAGAATTAGGGAGTGGGCTTTGTCCAGAATGGAAGGGAGGGTATGAGGTAGGGCAGATTACTTTAGCATTTGGGGACCTTCAGGGATGATGAGTTTCCTTGGCAGGGCTTCCCCAGGCTTTTCCCTTAGTCAAGAAGAGAAAAGAAATAAGCTGCCCCTTATTTCAGATGAGGCCATGTGACTCAGGAGGTCCAGAGTCAATACGCATTGTCAGTGTTTGTTGATGAATTGATCTGTGTCATCATCCCTGAGTACCCAGCACCGTGCAAGGCACCTGGAAAGAGATGTGATCACATGAGCCGAAGTATGAACTAGGGCTCCTGCCCTCAGTGATAATAGCAAGAATAATAAGGATAATGGCAGGGTCTGTAACAGGCTTTTGTTGTTGTTGTTGTTGTTGTTGTTTAGGGTGGCACTTCCCAAGGTAAATTCTCCAGAATGTGAATAGATAGTCCACCAGGATGGAATCTGTCACCAAACCATTTGGGAAGACATTGGGTTTAAGCAATGTAAAATAAACGTTTTGCTGTGGGATAGCTCGGGGTTTTTACCATTCATGGTGAATCTCTCAGAAAGAGAACATTCCCCAAACTCATATAATACAGAGCAGATCTGAGCTGGGTATTTGTGGAACCCCCTTTGAGAAACACTGACTCCCTTTCTGGGAGTGGTATAGACAAAGGGATGTAGGAAGAGGTCTGCCTCCCCGCTCTGGCTCTGCTGCTACTTCCTATGGAACCTAGAAAAGTCTCTTTTCTTCTCTGGACTTTAGTTTTCCGTTTAAAAAAAGAAGTCTGAATGTTCAGGAAGGTTCTTCGTATCCTGGCAGTTTCTAACATTTTATTGATTTATTTGAAAGAGAGAGAGAGCACAAGCAGGGGGAGCAGCAGGTAGAGGGAGAAGGAGAAGCAGACTCCCCGCTGAGCGGGAGCCTGATTCAGGGCTCGATCCCAGGACCCTGAGATCATGACCCGAGCTGAAGGCAGATGCTTAACCAACTAGGCCACCCAGGCATCCAGGTGCCCCAGTTTCTCACATTTCATACCTCTCTGACAAAGAGGATGAGTGCTGGTCACAGGAATGAGGTGGGAAAAGGCCATGGCAAGCTGATGAAGATGCCTGACTACGTGTCCCAGCAATAGTCACTAGATCAGAGAGGTTTGCCAACTCCCACAGGGTCCCACAGCACTTGAGTTTCTAGATCTGCAACACATGGTAGGAAGAGAGAACCTCAAATAATATGAGTGGCCTCATTACTTAATGTGGATAAAGTGCATAGAGATCAGTAGATAAAGACGAGGAATAGCCAGGCTCATTTTGTGTGAGTAGCAATGCCTGATGTGTTTTCTGCCAGCCTCTAGGGTGATGGGGCTCCCGGGGGGCCCCTCAACCAAGAAAAGCAGGAAATGTTCCGGCATGCCTGCCACTCTCCTGCAAGAGACCCTCCGGTGACTCTGTAACACAACAGGAATAAACTCCAGACCTGTCACCTCAGCCCGCAAGACCCCATGCGCTCCAGACTCCATCCACCTCTGACTCCTCCTCTCTGCTCCCCTACCCTGCCCTTGCCCTGCACCAGCTTCTCAAACACGTGGAGCTCTCCCCAGCCTGGGGGCTCTAGGGCACAGTTCCCATGGCCTAGACCACGTGGCCCCCAACACACACACACACACACACACACACACACACACACACCATACACTTCCCATCCTTCAAGCCTCAGCTTAAGCTGCACCCCCTTCTCAGAGAGACCGCCCTAGATCGACTTGGCTGGAGTACTCCATGTTCTTCATACCACAGATCACAATCTCTGACTTTATGTGCTTATCTCCTTTTGCCCATTTTCTCCAATAATGTATAAACTCCATGGGACTGGAGCTCGTGGCTGTTCTGTTCACCCTGAATTCCCAGTCCCAAGTAGAGTGCTTCACACGGTAGGCACTTAAAATTTGGTTGAACGAATGCTATGTGGCCTCTGGCAAGTCGCTTCCCCTCTCTGGGCCTGTCTCCCCACGTGTGAAAAGCAGTGCTTGAATGAGGTGCTGCTGAGAACCTCTGCAGTTCTGACGGTGGTTCTGTGACTAATATCTGGGCCCTGGGCCCAGGAGTGAGCCTGGTATGCTGCATTACCACAGCGCTGCACACGGCGCGCTGCTTTAATCAGGCGGCAGACACCCTGTAATTTCATGTTTGCTGTCCCTCCTCCCCAGTCCCTGGGCTGGGAACAATGCTGTCAGATTTCCAGGATGATCCCTGCACAGCCACGTGGGAGAGGATGTTCAGTCTGGAAACTCAAGGGCCAAGAAGACTTGTCACTGTCGTGATAGGAAAGACTGGACTCTTTGGGAGTGTTCAACAAATCCTATAATCTCTGGGTAGAAGGGACCCTCCGGGATGCTTGGCCTGGCGGTCTGCCTTAAACGTAACTGCCCTCTAAACCTTGCTCAGTAGTGATCATGATCACCCAGATTCCACTTGAAGTGCTGGGAACAGGGCCCTCGCTGACTCTTAGGGCCGCTCATCTCACCAATGAATAGTTTTAGGAAGCCCTTTCAGCAGCATGGTGGAACATGAGGCAGTGTAGCATAAGGGCAAAAGTCTGGGCCTTCACCGGCCCGGGCAGAATCCCCGCTCTGGCACCTCCTTGCTGTGTGAGCTTGAGCAAGCCATCAACTGTCTCTGTGCCTCCATTCATCTTCTGCAAAATAGGGAGAACCCTCGTTGGGCTGTTGGGAAAATTACAAGCATTAATACCAGTGTAAAGGCGATACATGTCTGTTTTTATTAACTACTACCTATGAGAGTTCTCCTTGTTATTATTGTTTTTAGATCTTCTTGGACTCTGTTCTTGGGATTGGTAGATTTGTTTGCAAAAGAGACAGCGGGGCCCAGTCGAAAGACACAGGGCTGGGAATCCAGAGGGGTGGGCTCGCTGGTAATTATGAGAATATTTACTGTATTGTTCCAGGCTTCGGGACCTCACCTGAAAAAGGGAAAGAGAATAATCCTTGTCCTGCTTCCTGTCGTAGAACTGATGTATAGGTCAAATGAGAAATAAATACGAAGGCTTTGGGAAGTGAAAAAATGCTCTGTGGATGTGAGGGATTTGTCTTACGTTGTTGGAGAGCACTTTCATCTTTTAGCAAGGCACATCAGCTCCCAAACAGCAAAATTAGCTAAACTCAACCTATTTGGCAAACAGTGTGTTTTTGATACTTGTTGTGAATTTGAAGCTAATCCCTTCAGAATCTTCCTTCATTAATGCACTGGAGCAAACAAATTTGAGAAGGATTTATTTATAAGCATTTGGTACATTCCTGCAGGATGCAGGGCTCGGTTTGGCAGATTTCTGACATCTTTGTTTATTGTTGTAATTATTATTTCTTCAGTTTCTCTTCTTCCAGAATCTGATTGGAAGGATCCAGGTGGGGTGCACTCACTTTCAAATGTAGGCAGGACACAGCAGCTCTGCATAATTTCAGGAAGTCTGGTGTGACCTCTTTCAACACCTGTCATGTCAGTGGGCCTACAGCGGGAAGAAGCCCCCTAGAATCGGTCTTACTGTACAGATCAGAAACAGAGGCTCAGAGAAGGGAAGGTACTTGCCCAAAGTCACACAGCTGGTTTATGGCAGAGGCTTGACCAGGTAACCAGGTCTCTTGACTCCAAACCCCATACTCCTTCCAACAGTTCTATGGAATCTTGCGATTTCTCTAAATTAGCTGATTGTGTATCAAAATCTTATAATTCACGGGGGTTCACGTTTGTCAAAACTCATTGAACTGGGGGTGCCTAGCTGGCATGGTAGGTGGAGCATGTGACTCTTGATCTCAGGGTTGGGATTCAGGCCCTGCTTTGGATGTAGAGATTACTTAGAAATAAAATCTTAAAAAAAAAAAAACCCAAATCCTCATTGAACTGTACACTGAACAGTATTTGGGGTTAAATTTAACTCAATTTTTAAAAATGATAACATGGTGTAGCAGAGTCCTATTTCATGAGGGAGTCGGTGTCTAAGGCCAGCATTAAGGCAAAATTAAGCCCTTCGGCTGGAGCAGCATGGTGTCTTAGCTGGTGTTTCTGCAAGCATTGTTAACAGCCTGCTGCTGCTTCAGAAGGTCCAGATGAGAGGCTGGCTGCCGTGTAGGGGGCAGGCTGTGACAGAAAGAATGTAGCTCTACAAAAGGAGGATATGGGGTGTGGGGAGAGGCACAAGTGGGAACCAAGACTGTTAAGGGAATGGTAGTTTTTGGTACTGCACCACACACGCACGGGCATGCACGCACACACGCACACACACGCACACACGCACGCACACACGCACACACATGGACCTCCCTGAGCAGGTGCTGCTGCAAGTTAACAGAGGGCCTGAAGCTGGGGACAAGGATCTGAGGGAAACTGGGACCCAGCATGTGAGTTAAGTCAGGAGAATTTCAGGGCCTCTGAGGGGCAGGGCTGAGGGGACGAGGTTGGAGCAGGGCTGGAAAAAGCTGGCACAATGGAGAACCCCTCATTCAAGAAGTGAGGGCTGCGATGGGGAGCCAAGGAAGAAGGAGATAAACAGCTGGAGGATGTTGAAGAGAGACTGTTTGGAGGTAGCCTGGTTTTTGAGGAGAAAGCAAGTAGCCTCAGTTGACCTGCCGCAGTGTGGCAAAACTAGTAACTATCTTTTAATAAGTAAACAACCTAAAATGTGGAGTGATGGAGTTGGAGGAGGTTAATCCACAAAGCAGAATATGTTTAATGAGATTAGATCTGATATGTTTCAGAACAATTTGTTAGTTGTTTCTGTATAAAAAGGAAGATTCCAGGCTGCTCAGTGTCCAAAGGGTTTGTTCTTTTGAGGACTTGAAGTATTTTTCCTAGAGCTGTATTCAAATGATACATTTGTTCACCTCACACCCCTTTGGATGGCTACTATCAAAGAAGGAAGGAAGGAAGGAAGGAAGGAAGGAAGGAAGGACGGACAACCGTTGGTGAGGATGTGGAGAAATTGGAGCCCTAGTGCACTGCTGGTGGGAATGCAAAATGGTGTGATTGCTATGGAAAACAGTATGTAGCTTTCTCAAAAAATTAAAAATAGAGCTACTATATGACCCAGCAATTCCACTTTTGGGTATTTATCCAAAGGAATTGAAAGCAGGGCCTTGAAGAGATATTTGTACACCCATGTCCATAGCAGCCATATTCAAAATGGCCCCGAGGTGGAAACAACCCATGTGTCCAGCAATGGATGAAGGGACACACAAATGTGGTGTTTACCTACAAAAGAATATTTTTCAGCCTGAAAAAGGAAGGAAGTTCTGCCACATGGATGAACCTTGAGGACCCCCTGCTAAATGAAGTAAGCCAGTCACAAAACAACAGATAGGTATGATTCCATTTATATGAGGTATCTAACGTAGTCAAATTCAGGGGCGCTTGGCTGGCTCAGTCGGTGGAGCATGAGACTCCTGGGGTCGTGAGTTTGAGCTCCATGTTGGGCATAAGCACTGAACAAAAATAATGATAAAATGGTCAAATTCATAGAAACAGAAAGTAGCCTGGTGTGTACCGGGACTGGGGAAACAGGGAGGGGGGAGTTGTTTCATGGGTATAGAGTTTCAGATTTGCAAGATGGAAAAGCTCTGGAGATCTGTTTTACAACAACGTGAATATACATAACACTACTGAACTATATACACTTTAAAATGGTAAATTTTATGTCAGACGTCTTTTATTACAGCAAATAAACAAGAAACCAATACATTTGCCTGTAGACCTCCCATTACTCACTGAAAAACTGCTGGTTATAAAACAGCCTGTTCAGTGTGATCCTATTCTTGTCAAATATCCCTTTCCATTCTAATACATAGTCATTATTATCATAAGAATATACACCAAATGATTAACAATGACTACTTCTGAGTACTGATTTTGTTCTTTTTACCATCTGTATTTTCTAACTTTTTTTAAGGAAGCATTTTGTTCCTTACTAAAACACCAACAAAAACTTCATCCCATTCCAGCCCCTGTCTTTATGTCCACAAAATTTACATAAGCAAAACTCACATTCCTGAGGTTTTATGGTATATATAATTAGAAAGCACTGCTAATAATTTTAAGAAAACAATAGCAATAGTAATATTTCCTATGTAGGGCAAACTTAATCTGTGCTCAACACTTGGGCTTTTCATGAATTATCTCATACAATCACCCTTCAAAGTAGGTACCACTATTAAACCCATTCTGCAGATGAGGAAGCAGAGGTTAAGTAGCTGGTACAAACTCATTTATAAACGTCAGGGCTGTGTTGAAACCCACAACAGTCTGATCCCAAAGCCTGTGTTTCTGATAGCCTGGCTCTTCTGCTAGACACACATTATGTACTCACCTGGCATCCTGTGCATGGGTCCCTCCAGCAGTCATGAACATACAATTTATGTGTTATTTACATTGTTCAGTCAGCATCCCTACCACTCTCCTGATGGTTGTAGGATATTTGTTTCTCAGATAAGGCAAAGGTCAACCTCCCTCCAGAAATCCCAAGCCACATTACATTCCAGATGGGTCCACAAAGAACAAATGAATGAGCCAATCCTGGGGATTCTGAGTGGTTTGAGATTGTGGGACTGTATCCAGGACATTCACCTTATTCATGTAGATACTAACTCTACTACCCATTACAACCAAGCAGGACACACACACATACCTCCCAAGACCAACTTCAACCTGAGGAGGGCAATGGGCAGACAGGAAAGAAAGGCTGTCAAAGATGGTAATTGTAATAATATGATTTCAAAAGAATGATTATGATTATGTAATTAACACATTGTATTCAAACATTTTCATCTCTAAGGCTGAGAGTCTTACAAATTGTTTAAATATATATCACATACATTGTCGAAGACAAAATCTATAGTTTTATTTTTTATTCATTTTAATTTTTTGAGAGAGAGAGAGTACGGGGGATGGGGAGGGGCAGAGGGAGAGGGAGAGGGAGAATCTTAAGCAGACTCCTCGCCCAGGGTGGAGCCCAACATGGGGCTTGATCTCACGATCCTGAGATTCTGACCTTAGCCAAAATCAAGAGTCGGATGCTTAACTGACTGAGCCATCCAGGCACCCTGAAGTCTAGAGTTTTAGAAGATAATTAAAATTTCTTTGCCTTTGGAATTAAGAGAATTGCCTATGGGATGAATATGATGCCCACCAGACACTTAAATAGATCTAAACTCGGGAACACTGAAAATAGGGCTGGAAAGGATCTTGACAAGCAGTTTGTTCAAAAAACACAAATAAATATGTAATAAACATAATATCAATTTCAAATTCCCTGCTCATGGTGGAAATTATTAATGAATCACAGCACTCTTTTTCACTAAGCCTGGACTTTTCCTCAGAATCTTTCTCAACATAGCACTCCAGGCAGCCACCACCACCTAATCAGAGTCAAACCCTATTTGCCATCCTGGAAATTGGTCCATTCCCATCCCTCCCACATGACAGAGAGGGGACTGGAGTTCAGAGAGGTAAATTAACTTGCTCAAAGTTACACAGCTGGTAATGCAAAGCTGAGGTTTCCATATTTTTGCTTTTTTCTTAATCTCCACCCCTGCCTTTTTGCTCTGTTCAGAATATACTTGGTAGATCATATGTTTTGCACCAGATTCCTCTTTCCTGCTTGAGCTGTTAAGAATGCCCCTACCAGTGATTTGCCCAGCAGCAGCAAGCCTATTGCTTAAAATCTTTGTGTGTTGGGTGTTTTCTTTTTTTCTTTTTTTTAAGATTTTATTTATTTGACAGAGAGAGACATAGCAAGAGAGGGAACACAAGCAGGGGGACTGGTAGAGGGAGAAGCAGGCCTCCCACAGAGCAGGGAGCCTGATGTGGGGCTTGATCCCAGGACCCTGGGATCATGATCTGAGCCGAAGGCAGACGCTTAACGACTGAGCCACCCAGGCGCCCCATGTGTTGGGTGTTTTCAAGTTGAAAATGGAGACAGTCATGTGGATTCATATTCCTGCCTCTCTTACTGGCAAGCTGGGGTGCTCTTTTGAGAAATGTGAGCTGGTGTTGAAATTTCTGTGACTGTAGGGAAAGGGTCAGATATGTTGAGAGCATCTTCTCTAGGTAAGGTATTGTGCTCCTACTGCAAGGTGGTTTTGCTCCAGAGTATAAAAATGAAGTAAGACATTGGCTGGCTACAGGGATATGGCCATGGTGAGGCTACTTGGAAGGAGGTGGCATTTGAGCAAGATTTTGGAGATCAAATGACTAAACGTTTCTTTGACTATGAAAGTAATATATGATCATTTTATAATTATTTGGTAAGACAGAATATTGAGAGGTAAAAATCACTCCTATTTCCTTTACCCATAAGCTATGTCAACATTTTATTTTTCTCTTCCAATATCTTTTTACTCTATGCATAGATATTTGTTTTTTTCCTCCTTTCTCATGGTTGTTAATCTATGTGTGTCATTTTATATTTTGATTTTTATAAAGTTTTTTTTTAATGGAACATGGAGGCCAATGCAGAGCTTGAACCCACAACCCTTAGATTAAGACCTGAGCTGAGACAAGAGTCAGATGCTTAACTGACTGAGCCACCTTGATTTTTTAAGTTTTAATATACTATGAGAGTGCTCCATAACCCATTAATTATAAGAATAACCAAAAGAAATGTGAATGTACCCATGTTCACCCAAAGGCATGTGCAAGCAGCACTTTTCAAAACAGCCCCAAACTGGAAACAACCTGAATATCCATCAATAGAATAGATATATAAATTGTACTGTATTTCCCAAATTGAAAAGTATACAGTGATGAAAATGAACTATAGCTACACATAGCAACATGGATGGATATCACAAATACAATGTTGAGCAAAAGAAGCCAGGCACAAAGGAGAACATACTGTATGATCCGGTGATATAAAGCACAAAACTAACCATGATATAAGAGGTCAGAACAATGTGATGTGATGAGCACTGGGGGTTATACGCAACTGATAAATTTTTGGACACTACATCTGAAACTAATGATGTACTGTAAGTTGGTTCATTGAATTTAAATTAAAAAAATATGTCAGAACACTGTTTACCCTTGGGGACATGGCTAGTGCCTGGAAGGTACCATGGGGGGAGGCATCTGACTGTAGGTAATACCAGATAAGCCCTTGGTAAAATGTATTGAGCAGCACATTTCTGACTGTGTGCTTTTCTACATATGTTCTACAAGTCAATAAAACATTAATTAATTAAGTAGCTGCAGGTAAATACATCCATCAGGTAGAGAAGGCCAAGGGTATTACTTCAGGCAGAGGAAATAGCACAAAGAAATTTGCCAGAGTGGGGCACAATCCAGCTTGCTTGCAACATTGGTATTACAATATTTTGCCATAAACAAATGACCCCAAAACTTAGGGCTTATAAACAATGACATTTACGCATAATTCTGAAAGTTGGCAGTTTGGGCTGGGCTTAGCTAGATAGTGCTGTCTCCTCTAAGGTCACTCAAATGACTGTAGTCAGAGAGATAGACTGGGGCTAGCTAGCCTAAGATGGCCTATGCTGTTTACCCTTTTTGCCTGCTCCAGGAAAATGAATCTGGGCCCTTTCTAGATTTGTTTTCTTTGCCGGCTGGCAGGATGCTCCCTCTTGTCGGTAGTAGAGGGAGCAGGGGAGACATTAAAGTAAGAAAGCGTTTTGCTTCCTGGTGTTAGTGTGCCAGCTCAGCAGCCTCCTGCGGCGTGCATGGGTCCCCCATGGCCAGCTCCTGCAGAGCATGGCTTCTCCAGCGTCAGGCTCTGGCAGTACACGTGGCCGGCAGCACCTGGCAGCCAACAGCTTCCCCAGGAATCTCTCTTAAGTGATTTTGTAGCAGAGTGTCCCTGGAGAGACATTTCCCTATGAATGGTTTTCCTGGAATAAGAGAGGACACAATTCCAGCAACTTTCAGAGGATGGCCTGGCATGGTACCACAGTGACCTCTCTGCCATTTAGAGGCCACAGCCATGTCCTCTGTGATGAGATCTGGATCTCAGCCCTGGGGGCAGTGGGGGAGGCTCTTCTTCAGGTGCTCTATGTTCACCCTAGGGATAATAGGGGCTCCTTATATTTGCTATTCTTGTATTCTTTAGAGTTCTCTTTACTTCTTATTAGTCAGTCCTAATTCTTTAAACTTTTCCTGTTCAATGTACTATATGGTTTCTCTCTCCTGGTTGGACCCATGCCTCACTCATCTGTCTGGTTGTTGGTGCTGCCTATTGACTGTGCCTTTCTCTCCAAATGTCTCCAGCAGGATAGTCTTGATTTTTTTTTTTAACATGGCAGCTGTGTCCCAGAAGGTGAATGCTGAAAATATAAGGCCTCTTGAGGCCAAGGCTCAAATGTGCCATTACATCAGGTTAACTGATATCTATCAGTCAAAATAAGCCATAGAGCAAGCCCAGATTTAAAAGGAGGAAAAATAAACTCTATCGTGGCAAAGTCACATTGCAAATGGGCATGGGCACAGGAATGGTGGGAATGTTGCAGCCATCATTGCAAACAATCTACCACAGCCCAACAGCATCAGAAACAGCAGAATACTTCTTGAAAGTCTATTCCTTGACTCTGCTCCAGAGCTGCTAAATCCAAATATCTAGGATAGGATTTGGGAGTCTAAAATTTTAACACTCCTCCTCTCCTCCCACTCCAGCCCAGGTGATTCATATACATAATAAAGCTTGAGAACCATTAATCTATGCTCATGCAATATCTGGTCTCATTCATCGCTTTGAAGATATTGTTCCATTGCCTTCTGGCTTTCATTATTTCTGTTGAGAAGCTGTCAGTTTCATTATTACCGCCTTCAAGATTTCCCCTTATTTTTGGTTTTCAGCAGTTATACCATAATAGACCCTAGTTTAGTTTTCTCTTTATTTATTCTGTGTGGGGTTTAAAGTGATTCTTAAATCTGTGGCTTGATGTCTTTCATCAGGTTTGGAAAATTATTGACTATCATAAAATATTGCTTCCAGTATCACTTCATTTCTCTGAGTCTCTCTTCACTTCTTCCCCCTCTCTTCTCCTTTCCCTCCTTTTCCTTTTTTCCTACCCCCTGTCCCCACTTTGCTCCCACTCTCCCTTGGGACTTCAATTATACATAATTAGACATTTTCATCATGGTCCATATGACTCTCTTCTTTATTATATGTGCTGTAGTCTAGGTACTTTCTACTGACCTATCTTTCAGTTCACTAATTTTATCTTCAGCTGTGCTTAAGATACTGTACTGTTATATCCATCTAGTGACTTCTTAATTTCAGTTATTGTATTTCAGGCTTAGAATTTTCATTTGATCAAATTTTATTTGAAACTTCCTTGGTAGATTCTAGTTCTCTGCTGAAATTCTCCACCTTGTCAATTAATTTCTTGAATATATAAATCACATTTTAAAGTCCATATCTTAAAAAAAAAGTCCATATCTTATAATGCCAATATCTGGATCTTCTGTGGACTTATTTCTATTGTCTATTTTTTCTTCTGTTTTTTGGCCATTTGGTTTGCCTAATGAGATTTTTTGAAATTTCTTATTGAATGCTAGATATCGTGTATCAAAAATTATAGGAAAATTTGAGACCCTAAATCTTCCTTCAGAGAAATTTTTACTTTTGGCCAGCAAGGGTCTTATAAGTTTTATAAGGGACTGAGTTGATTATATGCTAGTCTTCAGTTTTGTGGGGCTGGTCTATTTCTGATTTGCCTCTACTCCTAGGGTGGAACCCTTTAGGGGTTCCATTTGAAAGCTTGGGGTGTCTATTAGGGACACTCCTATTTGGTGGACCCTGAAATCAATTTTTTATATCTTAGTTTTATGACACCTTTAGATGTTCAGCTTCTGCTTAGCTTCTTAGTCCAACCACAAATCTGACGGCATATGAGAAATGGCCTATGCCTTGAAGGGCAAAGTGGCAGCTGAATATGGACCTTATCTCTGTGCATTTCTTTTATCTCTGGAATCTTGAACCCTCAGGTCCTTGTTGCTTTGGTAGCTCTCTAATACCTTCAAACACACACACACACACACACACACACACACACACACATTTATTTGTTCAGCTCATTTAACAATTCTCAGTGGAAGGGTTGGTCTTCAACAAGCTATCCCATAATTATTGGAAATACAAAATCCTTGCTCATCTAACATTTATGTTATATTTTTAAGTGGGAAGAAACCATGCTTTACTCCTCTCTCTAGTACCAGGATAGAACCTGTGTCTTTAGACTCTCCCTTTCCCCACCTTTGCCCACACCACCCCTAAAATTTCTCCTGCTCTAGGGTTAAAGCATTACTTCCCAACTTTTCCTATCACGTACATGATAACATTTGGATACCACTTGGGCTATGCTAATGAGGTTGTTAGAGGCCTGCAGGTGACTGTCTCATCAGGTTTGGGGACTCTGGCTGCCTTAGGCTCCACCTGGCCACTCGAGACCTGAGGTCTCTCTATTTCAGCATACTTATAACCTGTCTGGGGCCCTTTGGGTTAAGATGTTGACAGCCCCAGGTAAGAGCCAACATTGCACTGCCCAAAAGTGACACATTAACGCATTGTTGGTAAATCAGTCCTGGACCAGTTATTCAGTCTTCTGGTAGGAGTCCAGAGGCCAGAGCCCAGAACATGGAGATTGGGAAGAAAATCAGATGTTGGCTCCAGTCCAGGCTCTGCCTCAAACTCATGGGACTTTGGGCAAGCCATCACTCTTTTCTGGGCCTTACTTTTCCGTCTGAAGCAAAAAAGAATTAGACTAGAGGAAAGAGCTACATGGTCCCTTTTGGCTCTGACATTCTAAGAATCAGGGATTCTGTGAATTCCCCATCCCTCAGCAGTATTCTTTTCCTGGTGACCTGGTTCCTGCCTCTAGTTCAGATAAGTGTAGCAAATAGTAGATTCTCTCTGACTGTGCAGGTGCTCCCAGCTCTCCCCACATGTTCCTGGCTGGTCTCTGAAATTAGCCTCTGCCGGCTCCTGACAGGGGGCAGAGCCACACCTGCCCCAGGCCCCCATCAACCGAATTCCTCTGAGTCCTGTGCATTTTCAGCTTCCTCCTGCCCTCCAGATCAGCCTCTGGGAGAGAAGCACTCCTGGTTTCCTGAATCATCTCTTCTTCCCACAGCTCCCAGGGCTTGGGAGAATCAGATGGAAAAGGCAGGGAAGACTCCAGCAGCAGGGCCACAGCAGCCTCCTTGCAAGAGGAGGGAGGGGGGACTGGGGGGGGGAGAGAGAGCGTGGGGAGCCTGGAGGCAGATCCTGAGGAACCTGGGCTATGATGCTCTGGAGGCTGGAGTTGGCCTGGTGTGCGGGGAGGAGACATCATGGGCCTTGAAGCAGAAGAAACTTACAGTCACAAAGTACTTGGGCTCCATGGAAGGCAGACTGGGGCAGAGAGAGAGAGAGAGATGGGGGGGCTGTTCGAGAATGCAGGCCAGAGACCATGACATGGCAGTAGGGCCAGCAAGAAGGAGGAACTGAGGAGGTCAGTTGGCAGACTGGGTGACTCCTGATTGGCGGTCCAACCACAAATCTGACTGTGCCACGTGCTGGGCAGCTGGGGTTACACCGCCCTGGGTCAGCGGGACTATCTGCTTTGTCAGTATGGGGAACAAGACCTCGAGGAAGAGCAGAGAAAAGGGTCTCAGGCTTAGAGACAGATACATTAAAATCCCTTCAATAGCTCTTTATGACTTTTTCTTAAGGAAATGTTTTCTCATTTGGCCCTCCCAATACTTGTCAGTTTTGCAAATGAGAAATTTAAGGTAATGGCACAATTAGAACCTCAAATTCAGGTCTCCTGACTCTTGGCCCCACGCTTGGCCACAAAAATGGCTTCCCTGAACTGACTGGCAGGCAGAGAGGTGGTGGGAAGTTTGCCCCTGCCTGGCTGCTTCCCACTGCCTCCCCTACACTCCACAGCCCCAAGCCTGCCACCAAACGGCAGCGTGCCTCCAGCACCTTCCTGCCCCTGCTCCGGGCTTTGCTCCCTGTCGTATGAAGAGGTGGGTGGAGCCAAGTGAAGGCTCATGACATTCATACACAAACAGGTGAACCCATTCTTTTTTTAACAAAGGAATCTTACGAATCACTAACGTGAACTCACATAAGAACCTTCTCGGGCTGAGGCAAAGGTGGCTACCTGGTCGGCTGGTTCTCTTGACTACCCCCACCATCTGGCAGCCTCCGTGACACTATCAGAATCCCCAGGGTTCCACGGCCCACAGTTTGTAAACCACTGGACAGGAGGACTCCTACTTGAGCATCCTAGAGTGAGGGATTCTCCACCTGGGTCCACAAATAGAATTGTCTGAACTTGGAAGGAAAAAATTCCATCTTTATTTTCACTAACCTTTAACTCAAGTTAAATACTTTGTTCTATTACAAATGTCAGCAGTGACCACAGTAATACTGACAGTTCCTGTGGCTGAGTCACTAAGAGAACGCAGATATTTCTGTATCACATAGTTGTCAAAGATCTTTCAAAATATCATTTATGCTCATTACTTTAAAATGACAATAGTTATTATATCTGCTGCCAGATCTCATTTTTAAGTTATTAATAAAGAAGTACATATTATTGGGGCACCTGGGTGGCTCAGTCAGTTAAGCATCTGCCTTCGGCTCAGGTCCTGATCCCAGGGTCCTGGGATCGAGCCCCGCATCGGGCTCCCTGCTCGTCGGGAAGTCTGCTTCTCCCTCTCCCTCTGCCCCTGCTTGCACTCTCTCTCTCTCTCACTCCATCTCAAATAAATAAATAAAATCTTTTTTTAAAAAGTACATATTATTATGCCATACAATTTTGAAAATACCTTGATAACTGTATTTTGATAGGATTGGTTTTCTTTACAGTCCTATGTATTTTCTTTTGTGCATTTAAAAACATTCTGAAAAGGGGTCCTTCCGGCTTCACAGATTGCCAGAGGAGTCCATGGCATCAGTAGGTTACGAGCGCCTGTCCTAGGACTTCTCTTCCAGAACGGAGGGGGCTGGGAGCTTGTTGAAGTCTCTGCCAAAAGAGGGCATGTAGGACCCAGGATCCCCGGAGGCCCCATGCTCCGATGTGCACACTCTGAGCCCGAGGAAAGTGAGACAGGAAAGTGGGGCAGGAGCAAAGGGACTCTGAGAAGTAGAGCAGAAGGCATCAGGCCCAGGCTGGCAGGGCTCGGTCTAGTGGCACAGAACTGAATTCCTCAGCCCCGACCCCAGCCAGGCTTCCGGGGGAGCCAGGACTCATTGGTCCGAGTCCTGTTTCTCATTTCCCCGCCCAGTTTCAATTGTCTTCTCTGAGCTAATACAGTGGAATCAACAGTGGCCTCAAGGTGAATAGAGACCCTGCTTCTGGATCGGACTCTTCCTTGCCCTGTTGAGTGACTTTGGGCAAGTCACCTCGGTTCCCCAGTTTTTCTGTTGGTATAATTGCTGGCGTAAGTCCTGCTACAAGCCTTTGTCAAGTCCACAGTAGACATCGCTGATAGATCTCAGCATCGATCGTTCCATGCTCATATGCAGCTTCAGAAGCCTTTTCAACCCTCTACCAGTTGACTGTAATTAGCAAATGAAGTGAAACGTATCTGCTATTGTTGGACTAGATGATCTACACATTTCCATCTGTACTAGTCCGTCCGTGTCTCTAAAGATCTGATCCCAGGAACTCGAGTAAGACTCTAGATAGAAGTGCAGACTTCTAAAGCATGGCTATTTCTCACTCAGAGGTGTGTGTGTGCATGTGTAACAGGAAAGAGAGAACATTTTTAGCTGGGCTGTAGATTTTCTCTTGTACACTCTAGAGCAAAAATGGGGTCAGAACAGGACACTCGGATGTTGAAATCTCAATCAGGCTTCCCAGAAGAGATGAGCCAAGGCACGTGGAAGTCGAACTCTGAGCAGTGTTGGGAATGGGCATCATGCCAGTGCCAGTGCTGCCAGGCCCTACCTGCCCCCAAATGTCTCCTGTCACAAGAAGCATCAGATATGCAGTGCAGCAGAATGATGGTGACAAAGAGTGAATAACACCCACCACTCCTAGTGTCACTTACATGGCCATACATCACGCACAAGCAGGTGGTCAGGACGTGGAGATGCTGGAAACGTGTTGTCTCTCTCCCAAACGGCACAGAAAGCCACTTAGAAAGTTATTTCAGAGTGTTCACTATCCCAGGTTACAGCTAAACCCCAGACAAATGTTATAACTTACTTAAGGTCACAGAGTTCAAGCGCTAGGACCAGGGCCCAGGTCTCTGCAGACCTGTGGGGCTGGGCCGGTAACATAAATGAGAGAGTGTGCTGGGTAGATAGTAGGGAGTGATGGGAACTGTGGCAAACTAGGTCACGTGTTCTGTTGCAAGGCAGCAGCTGATTATCAATTTAAGTTGATGGTTGGCATGGGAGGGTGTGGACCTAGAGGGCTCCATTCTCCTGATTTTTAAAGAGAAGTCTGAATCGAGATTTTTTATATTAAACAGCTCCATTTTCAAATGTTGGCATCTAAATTTTAAGAGGTTAAAACAAAACAAAACACTGTGTAGACCAAACAAATTGGATCTGGGGACTTTAGTATTTGGCCTGATTTGCAACTTCTGGTGGAACAGGTGAGAGCTAAGCCTCTGGATTCATCTGTACAAAGACCCGAGTCATGGTTCGGCCATTTGTCAGCTGAGCAATCTTACTCAAGATCTGTAGCCTCTCTGAGCCCTGCAGCTTTCATCTGTAAAATGGGAATACTAAAATGGACTGCTGTACGGATTAAGTGAGATCATGAATTTTAAACAATTCGCACAATCATTCGATCATAGTAGGTGCTCAATAGATGTAGCTCCTCCACCAAAGTGCCTCTAAGCTTCACAGTGATCGGATGAATACCCAATCCCCAAGGCACCCCAGTCCATCCCCCTCAAGCTTATTTTTCTGCACGGTCTCGGTGCTCAGTGTCCATGGAACTCTCACGTAGATACACAAGGCCCTCAAACACGCTCACACATACCCTGCATACACCCTCGGGAGGATTTAGAGATGGCAAGTTTGGTTACCAAGGAAAGATGTTTAGGAGACTTCCCTGGGGTGCAGCCGCAACCTTCTAGTGTTGTTTAGAAGAGAGGCCTGCACAGTGCAGGGCATTGGCCAACATGACCTGTTGGGGGCCTTCACAGCATTAGGATTTTTCAACTTGAATTTTGTTAGCTCATGTGCACAAATACGCATGCACATACATGCTCTCACACACCATCTGCCCAGAGCCTGGGCAAGAGGGGCTGCCTTTCCCGTTCCTGGGAAACTTCTATTCTAGCTCTCACTCCACTCATTCTCCTGCAGCCTCACTGGGAAGGGAGGTACCATCAAGACCCTGAACCAGCATTCCCTGAGACTGATTTGCTCAGCAGGGAGCTGTGGGAAAAGGGACAGGACAAAGAAGCTCAGATGACTGAATAGAAGGACCTTGGTACCTTATCTGGGCCCCTGAAGCAAAAAGTGACAACAGCCCCCTGGACTCAGGGGAATGGACTGGTTCCAAAGACCTGCTCATCCAATGTCTCCAGGAGTCTCCTGCCACCCCCAGATGATGGCAGGGCTGTGAGGGGCTCCATTTCATGGATGGGGAGACAGACTCAAATGTTTTGCTCTGAATCAGTTTACCCAGTCCACTCTGAGGATCAGGAGCCCTCCCGATTTCGCACTCTCTAATGGAACAAGTATGTGGGTTCTGAGTCCTTGTCCTAAGCTGAACCTCAACTTAACAACACCACTACCACTTAGCCAGCCAACACTTTTGATATTCCTCTACTTCTACCTCAATTTAGAATTTAGAAGATACTGAGGCAGGAAAAATGACTTACACCCAAGGTCACCAGTAGGTCTTAAAGTCTGTATTTGAACTCGAGATTGACTCCAAAGTGCACGTTCCAACCACATATTACACCGCCTCGTGCATTAAGGCCACATTCCCGGCCTGGGGTTCAGTTCCAGGAGTCAATACCATGACTCAGTGAGCTGTTTCCCCCTGCTTTCTGTTTATGTGAGTCTGTATTTCAAAAAAGTCCCAATAAATGGTATTGTAAAAAAGTAAAAGAACTTAACAAGCAACAACAATCCCATCATAATTGGAATAATTCTTTATCGTGGAGGTCACATTTTATAAAACATCCATTACTCTATTTTGTCAATTCTAAAATGCATGTCTATGGGTTTTTTGTTTTCAATCTTTGAATTTGGGAAGCATTTTAAAATCTGTGGGCTCTGAGCTTCCAGGATATACACAATTTTATTTGGCCCTAAGAATAATCCTGGTAGGCAAGCATTGCCAAGATTACAATCCCCACTTTACAGCTGGGAAAACTGAGGTTCAAAGAGGTTAGGCAACTTGCCTGAGGTTACAAAGCCAGTCAATGGAGATTAGCCCTGTGTCCTGATTCTCAGCACAAGTTGGGTCCACCATAAGCTCCTGGACTCCAGATACTGTGCTCACACCTATCTGTTTACATCACCCCACCGGCCAACCCCTAGCAGAGGACTGAAGGACACCTCAGCTCTCCCATCCAGGGTTGTCCAACCTCAGGCAGAGGGGTATGAACCCAGTGTGGGGTCCCCTAGGAGCAGTCCGGCCCCAAATAGGAAATTTTCAGGCCACAGGATCCCACTTTCAAGAACACATCCCATGTATTGTAGAGACCAAAGCCGGGTTGGGGTGTGACGGCAGTATTTCTGCCTGGTGCCCTTATAAACCTCGCAAGCTAGATCTAGGGGCTCCCACCTAGGATCCCCATTCTCTGAAAATTGCCCTATTTCTCATATTTCAAAAGGCCAAATGAAAAGTCAATATTGACTCTAGATAAGCTCACACAGGCAGACTAAAACACCACATTTCTTTGCTTTTGGTTTAACTTACATCAGCTCAATGGTATCACCGCGGTTTGTTCCTGCTGACCAGGAAACACTGATTGGCTAGTATAGGTTCCCAATTAACAAAGAAGGGGAAAAACAATTAATGATATTATGTAACAGGTACAGCTTGGCAGACAAAAGTCTTTCAAAACAAGGGGTATGACAGGGGAAAATAAGAAAAGGAAAAAGCTGACATGAAAATTGGAGCTCCTCATTCTCCCAGATGGAGAACCTGAGGCTCAGAAAGCTGGAGTGACTCGCTCAAGGTCACACAGCAGGGCTGGAACCAGCACCCAAGGTTTCTGCCCTTCTGGAGAAGCATCTTCCCACCAGACCCTGCTGGGCTGAGGTTCAAGAAGCCCAGATTGTCAGGACTCACCAGGGTTGCTGCAGGGGGTCAGGACAGGGAAATGGCTTCTCCTTCACACCTGTGGGCTCCTTCCTGGTGGGCAGTTGCCAAAGCCACGCTGTCTTTCCTCCCTCTGCCAGGGCAGCGAGGCATGAGAGCCTCCTGGAAAGCCAGCTCTGGGCAAGGTGAAGGAGGACTCTCTGAAGAAAGCACCCTCCAGGACATCAGATGACCAGGTCCTGGGGTCCCGGGGTGGCCACGGAGGGCTGAATTACAAGCTGCCTCTGGCCCCCACCGGGGAGCTCTCCGGGTGGTATGGCTGGTTTTCCTGCTAGGGGCTGGGTGCCTTTAAGAGAATGACTGTAGTTCATTGGCTGAGCAAGGCTCCCCCTACCTCTTTACCTGAGCAGGTGAGAGAAGCAAGGCTAGGGGAGGGCTGGGGACTCAGGTGAGAAAACAAACCGTGGCAACCAGCTGGCTCTCCCTTCCTCCACAGACAGCCCTTCCTCCCTGGGCTTCCTTCCTCATCCCCGCCCCAACCACAGGACCAGCTGGAGGTAAAGAAAGGGCAAACATTCTGCAAAGTGCCTAGTGCCATTCAGTTCTCAAAGCTTCACTATCTCACAGTAACCCTAGACCAGAGTTATTTATATGTCTTTTCTGTCGATGGAGAAACTGTCCTTGGAGATATGAAATGGCTTGTCCAGCTCACGCAGCTCTTGGAAGGAAGGCTGATGGAGTAGGAGGGTGTGAGGACCCAAACCTGAGTCTCCTGCTTTTGACTTTCCATACACTGCTCCTGGACCACACCACCTCCCTCTCGGTGAGGCCTCTGGCAAGCCACTCACTGCCTCAGTTTCCACATCTGTAAGATGGTACAGTCATGCTTGTATGTGAGTCTCCACTCAATTTATTGAGTGTATCATAGACGTAGAGCTAAAAAGGACTTGGGGGATTATCTAGCTCATCCATTCACGTAGCAGGCGTACCTTCATTCTGCAGGCATTGTTCTTCAGCAATTATTATGTGCCATACCTGTTTTAAGTCCTAGGGCTACATCAGTGAACAGGAAAGTCAAGGACCTTATTGAGTTTGCATTCTAGAGAGAGGAAAGATAGACATAAACAAGTAAACAGGTTAGATAGGTTAAAGTACCATGAAGAAATAAAATAGGCTGATATGATAAAGTAATGGAGGGGCTATTTTAGATTATGTAGTCATAATCTAAGAGGCCCTCTCTGAGGAGATGATATTGAAGCTGAGACTTGAATAATAACAAGGTACCAGTCATTAAAAGAGCTGGAGCAAGAGTGTTCCAGACACTGGGAACTGCAAATGCAAAGGCCCTGAGGCAGGTGTATTTGGAGACTCATTCACTATGGAGGGAAACTGAAGTCTGGAGTTCATCAGCACACTTGAGTTACCAATAAAACAATCATTCCACAAGCCTACACTGCTTTTACCTCATGTTTCTTCCACTCTGTAGACATGTGTAAATTCCCAAAGGGCAAGGGCTATAATTTCAGGAGTTTCCTACATTGAGGAATCAAATCCTGACCAACAACATAGGACTAAAAATCACAGCAGCAATGCAAACTGCCATATGGTGACACGGGGTCAGCACAGACCCTTCCTGTTCAATTCCTTTCCATTTTTGTTTTCAGAATTTTTTACTCTGATTTTTAAAAAGGGCTGCCTGTTTTCAGCCATCATGTTGTTGGTGGGAACACTGGGATTGTTATTCTGAAACTGTCGGATGGGTAGTGTGGGGTAAAGCAAGTGAGTTTCCTGTTGGTGGTGTTGAGAACCAGGACTTTTGGTGTGAGAGAAAGGAGAGACAAATGAAAGACAAAAGGGGTGAAGTAAAAATTTTACAATCCTGGATTTCAATCAGAAGTCCCAGTGTGAATTTTTGATGTAGCCGATCTGAAAACAAGCACCAGGTTTCCTCTTGTTGTCAGGTCTGGAAACAACAACCAGCACTTGAGTGAGCACCTTTAGTCCCAGACTGTGGTCTCTAAATACAATTTTCTGTAAAGGAACCCAGGCTCATCCAAAAAACAAATAGCTGATTCCAGCTTTGGGGCAGAAAACGTACAACACATACATAGACTTTTAATGCCACAAATCAAGGAAACTAGAGTTGTGGCAAAGGGACTCGGGAGACAACCAGAAGAGACTCCCATTTGCCAAAGTCCAGACAATTTCAGCATTGGCAAAGAAAAGAACTGCAATGAGTAGAAAACATTGAATATATTTCAATCCATGAGTTCATAATGATATTTTAAAAATAAACAAGAAACCTCAGTGATCATCTCTGAAAGATATTAGGAAATCAACTCACTGCATTTTGAAACCTGGTAAATAAAGGGAGACAATTAAGCATTTATTCTGTCTTTTCTGTAAGAACTGTGCCTCAGGCAACCAAAGAGTAGATGAGAGGAAGGTGCTTTTTATGTAAGCATTCCCACAAATTAACTGAAACAGGAATGAAGAAGGATTAACTTAGAATATCACCATTTTGCAACTCCTTATGAATTAGCTGATCTGATAATCCTACAAAAAGAGAAACGAGTAGATGTAATGGGCCTCTTGGTGGAATTAACCACCACCTCCTATGAAGAAATCATGCCCCAAGAATCAAGCAGGGGTCTGATCAAGCCTTTGGAGGAGGTGTGGGCCAACTTTGTCTCAGTGGGCCAGGTAATTTAACCTTACAGGCTACAGTGTCTGGTCTCTGTGGCAACTACTTTGCTGTTGGAGCACAAAATGCAGCTGTGGACAATAGTAAACAAATGGGCGGAGCTGTGTTCCAACAAAATCCCATTTCCAAAAAAGAGTAGTTGCTAGATTTGGCCCATGGACCATAGTTTGCCAACCCCTGCTCTTAGCCCCACTACCGGTTTATAGGACATACAGGGACTGAGGAATACATGAAATGACACCGTGGGGACACAATACGCAAAAGCCAAACTGGGGGAAAGCCTAACAGGAAAATCAGCCTGATTTCTTTAACAAATGAATGTCAAGATATTAAAAATAGAGAGAGAGGGGCGCCTGGGTGGCTCAGTCGTTAAGCGTCTACCTTCGGCTCAGGTCATGATCCCAGAGTCCTGGGATCGAGCCCCGCATCGGGCTCCCTGCTCCGCGGGAAGCCTGCTTCTCCTTCTCCCACTCCCCCTGCTTGTGTTCCCTCTCTCGCTGTGTCTCTCTCTGTCAAATAAATAAATAAAATATTAAAAATAAATAAATAAATAAATAAATAAATAAATAAATAAATAAAAATAGAGAGAGAGAGGGGTACCTCTAGATTAAAAGAAACTTAAGAAATATTAGCCAATCACATTGTATGGACTTTGACTCTTAAATCAAGCAATTATTTTTAAAAATATGGGATGATTGGATAAATGTGGACACTGACCTGAATATTTGATAATAGAGAGGAATTATTGTTGACATTTGGAAATGTTTGATGATACACTGTGGTTATGTTTAAAAGGGGGAGTCCCGGGGCGTGTGGGCGGCTCAGTCATTAAGCATCTGCCTTCCGCTCGGGTCATGATCCCGGGGTCCTGGGATTGAGCCCCGCGTTGGGCTCCCTGCTGAGTGGGAAGCCTGCTTCTCCCTCTCCCACTCCTCCTGCTTGTGTTCCCTCTCTCACTGTGTCTCTTTCTGTCAGATAAATAAAATAAAATCTTTAAAAAAGAAATTAAAAAAATAAAAAAATTAAAGGGGGAGTCCTTATCTTTTAGAGATATTTGCTGAAACATTTAGAGATGAAATGGAATGATTACTCGGATTTGGTTAAAAAGAATGGGTGGTGAAATTTTTTTTTTAAGATTTTATTTATTTATTTGACAGAGAGAGATAGCGAAAGCAGGAACACAAGCAGGGGGAGTGGAAGAGGGAGAAGCAGGCCTACAGCTCAGCAGGGAGCCCGATGTGGGGCTCGATCCCAGGACCCGTGGATCATGACCTGAGCCGAAGGCAGACACTTAATGACTGAGCCACCCAGGCACCCCTGGGTGGTGAAATCTAAAGGAAACAAAATTGGAAAGGGGTTGGACGGTGGGTAACAGGTAGATAGAAATTCATTACCCTATTTCTCTGTTATTTTGTAAATACTTGAAAAATTCTGCTATGAAAAGTTAAAATACATTTATAACATTTCACACTCAACCAACTGACAAAATTTTTTAAATCTGCCAAACTCGAAGTTTGCAAAGAATACAGGGAAAAGGTAGCTCTCACAGTTGGTGGGAATGTAAATTCCTACAATTTTTGAGAGTGATTTGTTTGTGTATACCCCATGATCCAAAAATTCCCCATCCAGATCTATACTCAAGAGAAACTTTAGTCCATTAAGAGACATATAGAAGCATTTTTAAAATAGGAAAAATGGAAAACAACCAAAATGGATAATTTCTGGCATCTTTGGACCACAAGAGGTAAGGGGAGGCTAAGAAATGTAGAGAAATGGCAAGTTCATGCAGACAGAGAAGCCAGGTCCCCATTAGGATAGACTTGGCTCAACATATGTCAACTTGGTACCCACTCCCAGCCAGGCCCTTTTCTGAGTGCTAGGAATACAGAGGTGATGTCCCTCAAGGGCTTTAAAGTCTAGATATCAGAGCTAGAGAGGGGTTGACCCTGACATATCATTGAGCCCAACCTACCCATTTTACAGATGCAGAGAAAGAGGCCCAGAGAAGTTAAATGACTTGCCAAGGCACACAGTTGGTTTGTGGAGGAACCAGAAATTGAAAGAGGTCTCTGATGCTCAGCAGAATCAGATCTTGGAGTCATACATTCTTAAGCTGAGTCCTGGCTCTGTAACTTACTAGCTGTGACCTTGGCCAAGTTATTCTCTTTTCCCAGAAGTATAGTAATACTTACTTCATAGGTTGATATGAAGATTAAATGAAATGATATACATAAAGCACTTGACTCTGGGACTGTAAAGGAGTCAGACCTCAGTGGGTAGGTTATTTACTTTTATTATTATCGATAGAAGGAAAGGCATTGGCAAAAGGACAAAATGCTACATTCTATGTTGCTCTCAAATGGTAAAATCTGTGTGGCTCTTGCGCCACCCCCCTGAGCCCCAGCTCCTTGTAAAATGAGGATACTAGTAGAACCTACGTTATGGGGGCGCCTGGTGTCTCAGTCGTTTGTGTCCGACCCTTGGTTTTGGCTCAGGTCATGATCTCAGGGTCATGAGATCGAGTCCCACGTCGGGCTCTGCACTCAGGGCAGAGTCTACTTGAGATTCTTACCCCTCCCTCACCTACCCCCTTTGCTTCTCCCCGTGCTCGCCCTCTCTCTCTCTCTCTCAAATAAGTAAATAAAATCTTAAAAAAAAAAAAAAGAACCTACGTCATGGGGTTGTTGTCAGGATTAGATGAACTAATGCCTAGCATATAGTAAGCCCTCAATATATGGGAGCAATGCTGCTGCTGTTGAAAGACATCTATCCCAGGGTGTCAGGCTCAGGAGACACAAAAAAGAATCAACTGCATTTCCTGCCCTCAGAGTGCTTCAGTCCAGTGGGGGATATAGTCAGAGGCCACTCCCTCCTTTCCATTTCTCCCCATGCTGTCACATTTCAGGCCTGGATCAGGGCCAGGCGGCCAAGTGATTCTGACTATTTTATCCTGCTGGGAAGCTGGCTCTAAAAATGACCAGGCCAGACCTGCTAGGTCTGAACACACACACACACACACACACACACACACACACACGCTCACCTCTGCTGGTGAGAACCGCATTCCCAGCTCTGCAGAATCCCTGACTGCCTCAGGCTGCTGGAGCCAAAGCATCACATGCTCTGAATAATCAAGCCATCCAGAAAGTTCCCTGTGGTGAGCTGGGCACCACACTCTGGTCTGCACCCTTGGGGCCAGGCAGCCAGAAATATCACAAAAAGCCTGCCCTCTCAGCTGAGCTCCTGTCCCCAGCTTGCTGGAGCCACAGGGCACAGGGAGTTAAAAAACCCAGCTCCTTCCCTTTCCCGATGCCTTCTCCTCTCCATGAAACCATGTGTATTTCTCACCCAAGACCTATTTTTACAGAGCCCAACAAAACATTCTCAGTTGGCTCAGTGACCATGGTCCCAATTTCTCCGACCTTAGAGAGTAAAAACCACTGAGGGTCAGAGAAAGATACAGTAAGACCAATGGGAGGTGAATGGAACCGGTTAAATACACTCGGTTCTGTGGAAGCAGGAGTGAAATTGTTCTTTCAAGCAGATGTCAAAGCTGTCACCTTGCAGCTGCTCACCGGCTGCAGGCTGGAGACACACAGCCTGTCCGATGCTGTGTGTGTTGTACACAGTGATGGGGGCCATGCCTGGTTCCCCATTCTGCCCAGCACTCAGCACCAAACACAGCGCCACAATGAACGCTCCATCATGACAATCCTAACAGCCTGAACTGCTCCCGCTCAGTGCTTGCCATGCTTGTAATTAAATAACTGCATGTGAAATTATTTGTTTAATGTGTGCCTCTCTGACAAGACTGTCAGCAACCTGGGGGGAGAGACTGCCCCCGGTGTTGTTCATGATTGCATCCCCGGTGCTTAGAATGGGATCTGGCGGGTACCTGGCACTCAATAAATGTTTGTTGAATGAACAGATGAGCACAGATGGCAAAGATGGCCAGTGGGTCAGCCCACCTGCCAATCTTGAAAGCCTACACTGCTCTAGATCCTGAGGACACTACCAGGCCAAAGGAAGCTGCCCTTAGGCCCTTCACTTCAAGATGCAGACAGTGTTATGGGAAAGGGTGGGGGGAGGGGTTTGTTAATACCTAAGAGTCTGCCTCCTAGAAAGTCTACCCATTGACAAAAGACTAAATGGAGTGGGAAGCAGGCTTGTCTGCTGGTTAACTAGGGCCTTCTCATTGCCTCTAGTTGTTGATTTGGGACAGTTGGTCTGGGAGTAGATGGATGATTTCAGCCTGGAGTTCATGGAATGGACTTTATAGAACTGTTACAGGACACAAGGAGTAAATTGATGTGTACATATTTACTACCGGACCTGACAATGCACCAGTGCTCAGGAATGCTCTGTCGAGTTACTGTGGTTTCTATCAATCCTCTGCCCTCCAAGCCTGCCCAGGGACGAAAGACACCTTGGATGGAGACCTTCAGGGCGGAAGTCCAGTGCTAGGTGCCCGGCCCCCCCAAGGCATCTCCTGGGGCCAGCCTGGCCAAACCAAGGCAAGAGGAAGTGAACCATCTAAGTGGCAGAAACACAATTCAAACTGACTTAGGCTAAAGTTGGCCCACACATCCCTTAAGTTCAGACAGCAGACTTGCTTTGTGCACAACCGGATCCAGGAGCTCAAACACTATCAGGATGTCTCCTCCCTGACTCCATCACCCTATACTGTCTTCTGTGTGAGCGCCAGTCTCAGAGAGGCTCAAGTCCCCATGGCGGCTTCCACGCTACCTCATGCTCCCACAGAAAAGAGAAAAGGCCCCTTCCCCAGAGTTCAGGTCAAACCCCCAGAACTGAGTCTCATTGGCTGTAATTGAGTCACATGACCTCTCCAAAGCAATCACTGTGGCCAGGGTTTGCAAGGCTCTGATTGGCGGAACGGAGTCACATGCCCACCTCTGGGCTACCTGCTGGAGTCCCGCTCTGCAGACAGGGAGGGGAGGGTCCTCAAGCCGCACAGAGTTGATGTTGCCAGAGAAGGGAGAATGTTGCTGGGGCAGCAAAATAAATACGCACTGCAGATTGCAAACCTCTCTTCAGGTCAGATGACAAGAGCAATGTTACAGTGAGGCCAAACAAACGTCAATTCTGTCAGACAAATAAAGTGATAGGATCTGGAAGGATTCCCAGAGGGCAATGGGGCATCAGTCAGCCATGTGCCAAAAACCTTGTTTTATCGGGCCCATATCAGGGTGTCTCCAGCACTAAAATAAGGGAGGCCCCCAACACTTAGTAAGCTAGAAAAATAATACTCGAATGCAATATTCTAAAAACCAAAATTAATGCAAAAAATCCACGACAAAATTAGGGGCTTAGATGAAAGTTTGCCATGATCATTTTTCATTCTGGAAATTCCTAAGCATAAGTTTACTGATGAATCATGCACTACAGCAATAGCACAGTCTTCATTCATTCGACAAATGTTTAATGAGTATTTATTATAAATCTGGCACCATGAGAGAGATACAGTTGATCTGGTTCCTACCCCTGGGGAGTTCATAATCTGTAATCTCAATGGCAAGACCCACTGGTATACATCACCTCCATATATTGTGATTCATGTTTTAATGAAGGCCCAAAAACTTGCTGTGGGAGCCCAAGAAAAGCATTTAAAAAACGTTTTTATAAAATAAAATAAGTCCTGGGGATATACCGTACTGCATGGTGACTGTAGTTACAGTACTGTATGTTTGAAAGTTGCTAAGAAAGTTAAAAGTTCTCATCACAAGAAAAAAAATTGTAACTGTGTTGGTGATGGATGGTAATTAGACTTATTGTGGTGATCATTTTGCAATATATGCATAGATCAAATTATTGGTTGTACACCTGAAACCAATATAATGTTATCTGTCAATTATATCTCAATGAAGAATCTTTTTATTATGAAAATGTTGAAGCATACAGAAAAGTAGAAAGGACTGTAAACTGAATACCTACATATCGATCACACAGATTCAACAATTGTAAACATTTTACCATATTTACTTCATCTCACTATATGTTAAATTTGTGGCTAAAACATTTGAAAGTTAATTACAGATATTCCAGCACTTGAGCCCTAAACACTTCAGCATGCATTTCCCGCCCCCCAAAAATAAGAGTTCTCCTCCATAACCACAATACACTTACCTCAACTCACAAAATTAACAATCATTTCCTACATCATCTGATACCCAGTTCATAGTCAGATTTCCCCCAGTGTCCAAAAACATGGTCTCAATAGCTTAAAAAAAAAAAATGAACCAAGATACAATCAAGAATCATATCTTATATTTAGTTGTTAAGACTCTTCGATCTCTTTAAATCTAGAAACTCCTCTCCCATTGCTTTTGCTTTTGTTTTGTTTTCAGGACATTGACTTTTAAGAGATCATGCCTGTTGTCTTATAAACTGTCCCACCTTCTGGATTTGTCTGGTTGCCTTCCTGGGTGTTATTCCGTGTGTTCCTCTACCCCTGAAATTCCTGTAAACTGAAGCTAGCTTTAAAGACCTGATTAGATTTAGGCTCAACATTTTTGGCAAAAGCCAAAACAGGTGGAGCTGTGGAGTCTACTGCATCCTATTAGAAGGTACAGAAAGCTGGTTGTCCCATCATTGGCGATGCTGTGTGGTCCCTGGGTTAAGGTGGTAACAGACAGAGGAGAAAGGAACTGGGAAGGATGGTAAAGTCTTCACAGTGACATTTGGATAGGGCTTTAAAGAGTGTGTAGGAGCCTATTGGGTGGAGAAGAAGGAAGAGGAAGGGTTTTCCAGGCATAGATGGAGACACAGTGTTGGGAAAGACCATGACCAGCTTTAGGAAGTCGGAGGTGGTAGCCGAATGTGGTTGAGAATTGTTATAATGACACCAAGCACTTAGGGCGAGTTTACTGTGTTCCAGGAACTATGCTAAGTGACTCATTTAATTCTTCACACAGTCCTATGGAATGGGTGCTACCACCCCCATTTTAAGGGTGTGGAGTCAAGGTTGAGTGATATGTGGTAACTTGTCAAAGGTTACATAGCTAGAAACAGGCAGACTTGGGATTTGAATCTGGTTGCCTGACTGCTGAGCCTCTGCGTTTAAGAATCACCAAGCTCTATGTTAAGGTGACAGGGCAAAGGAGTTGGGGAGGCAGGTTGGGGGCAGGTGGAGACAGGCCTTCTCAGTCATTCTGAGTTTGGACGTTACTCCAGCGGCAGTGGGGAGCAAGTGAAGGTTTCCTGGTCTGGGCGGCAGGGCTGCCTGGGAACGTGCACCAGGGAACTCAGGCCTGTGAAGGATGAGTGGACAGCTGCTGGGGTGAGCTCTTAGGGGGCAAGCCAGGCATTCCTTCAGGCCAGCAGGACCTGGCAAGCAGAGATGGAGGGAGGAATTCAAGTGCCTCCCAGGCTTGTGAGCTGACCCTTACTCTCCCAGGCATGGGGGTGGGGGGGGAAGGATTTAGGGGCGGGTTGGGCTGGGAGCAGGGCAGACACCGGGTTGGCCCCACACTCTGGGCTCCCAGAGCCCTGCAGGCCGCTTGGGGATCCACCACATCATCCCAGAGACCCAGCAACCTGTGGGCCACATCCCAGTGAGACGTGAGCAGCAAGACCGGCCGGAAGGACCAGCCTTAACCTCCAAGAACCAGAGAGGGGAAGCGACTGGCCCAAGATCACACAGTCAGATCTCGGCAGAGACAGGACTAGTTGTGTCGTGTCTCTTAATTCCAAGTCTGCTACTCTTTCAGGATGGAGTCTATTTCAAAATCAAAGAGGGACCAAGACACAACCGCTTTGGACTAGCCACCGGGTTGCCCAATACTCTGGGGAATACTTCGTTTTTTAATCTATATTTTCCCACTTTGGGAATCCTCTCTGAGGGATAGGGTATCCTCCCCGGTTGGTTCTTGTCTCACAGCCTCTCAGCCATTGGGTTATCCCCTATCCCCACCCCCCACCCCAGTCTGGGGTGGAGAGTCCCCACTTCCTGGGCCCTGGCAGTCCATCCTTCAGCCTAGGCGGGGAAGGTGCATAGATGGAGTGACAGGAACTGCTTTCGGGCCAAGCTGCCTGGTTCAAATCTCTGCCCTCACTCACCAGCTGTGCAGCCTTGAGCTGGTCACGTCCCCTCTCTGTGCTTCTGTTTTTTCATTTTTATTTATTTATTTTTTTAAGATTTTATTTATTTATTTGACAGAAAGAGAAATAGGGAGAGCAGGAACAGAAGCAGGGGGAGTAGGAGAGGGAGAAGCAGGCTCCCCGCTGAGCAGGGAGCCCGATGCAGGGCTCGATCCCAGGACCCTGGGATCATGACCTGAGCCTAAGGCAGACGCTTAACAACTGAGCCACCCAGGCGCCCCTGTTTTTTCATTTTTAAATTGGTGAAAATAACAGTGCTTCATAGGGTTCGAGATGAGGATTAAATAACATAAGTAGTATTTAAGGACCTAGTAAGGCACTTGCCACATGATAAAGGCTGGTTATTAACCTGGGAGTCAGGAGGCTTGGGTGTCTGCCACTAATTTACCTATGAATTGGACAAACCTTCCAGATCTGGAATAAAACCTGCCTCCTCCACAAAGTGCACCCAGATTAACTGCACTCAGTTTAAAGCCTTCCTTGATTTCCAGTATTTAAAGCACAGCTGATGTGATCTAAACTAACTAAGATTGGGGTGGGGAAGGGCATCCTGTGTCCCCCCCCCCCCCCACAGCGCTAACTTAGACTCAGAAGGCCTGGGGCTTGCAGTTCAGGCACACCGCCACCCCCACCGCTCCCCCCCGCCCCCCCCCCCCCCGCAGCTACTCACTTGGGTAAATCACTTCATCTCTGTGATTCAGTATCCTCTGTCAAATGGGGGTAATAATCCCTCTTTTATCTGTTTTGAAAGATGAAAAAATGCAGATTCCTGACTACTTTGAGAATGGAAGGAAACAAACATACGAAGTGTTTTTTCAAAGCATATTTAATAACCTGGAAAAGTGATGCCAACATATAACGTTTACTTCCCTATTGTGAATTTCTTGTTTAAGGATTTTGCAGAAAGATGCATTAATATATTCTCATGGTAACACATTCATGGTATAATGTTCATCAGAAAAGGGCAGTCAATTGTATATGAAATATGACCCTTACTTCATTTTTAAAGAGTATAAATACACTGAAAACAAAAATAAATAAAGGTAAGGAAATCCACCAACGTGTTACCTCTGGGTGGTAGGGTTACTGATAACTATTGTCTTCCTCTCTATTTTTCTCTATTTCTCTTTTTCTAACAAGTATACTATTTTTATAAACAGAAGACAATGACATTGATTTTTAAAGAAAAATGATGTGTTTGAAAATATTCAAGGCTAAGCCGAAGCAAGTTAGAGGTCACCTGTGTGTGAGTAATCAGAAACCTTTAAGATGAAAATTCTGCCTTTAGGGAGCACCCTGTCCCCTAGCCCTGGGTAAGTCCATGTTTTATTTTCTTTGAAAGCCCCACGCAGAGCTCCCCACTCCTTCGGCTTCCAGAACTTCCCCAGCTTCCTTGGCCCAGAGTTCCTGCTTCTGAAGTCAGGCTTGGCCAGGGCAGCTGTGGGCTGTGCCCTGGGGAACTGGAGAAGACCCCCAAATCCCTGCAGTTACCAGCTTACTACTTAGTGAGCTGAGGAGGCCTGTTATTTACCAGTCTAAAAAAACCCACTGGGGCACTGGTGCTCCCTCACTCTGGGTTATTATGCCTCTTCTGCATGTTCTTTACAGGCCTCGAGGACCTTCTTGGGAGTCCCCCACAGCTTTACCATGATTTACAGTAAAGGTTTGCAGCTCACAATCCTTCAGTGGCTCCTCATTTCCTTCAGGGTGGGTATCTGCCAACTTCCTTAGTCTGGCATTTAAGTGCCTGTACCATCTGAACCAACTTCTCTCGCATCTCCCATGGGTCCATCAAATGGTCTGCTAGCCAGCTGCACGGCAGGCCGGGAAGGAACAGCAAGGAGCAAGGAGAGCCGGGTGTACGAACACAGCTGGGAAAAGTAGTCTGAGCAAGCACAGACGTTCTAAAGGGCCTGCCACTTCTCAGGGCCAGGCAATTATTCCTTGGTGGTATCTTCCAATTTCTTTTAAAGAAAATCCGGAAATCTGGATCTTTATGTGAAATCTCCTGATTTTTTTTTTTTAATATTGGCAGCTAATTCGCAAAACACATTTGGCCAGTCGGCTGATTGTAATTTGTGACTTCTCATGGGAACACATTGAACTTTTCTCCCTCTGTACCTTTGCTTTTGCTCTTTCCACTGCCAAGAACACCCTCCCACTCATGTGGGTCTGGTGAACTCCACCTATTCTGTCAGACCCAGCTGAACACCACCTCTTCCGGGAGCATCCCTGGATGACCTTGGCTGGAAGTGACCTCTCCCTCCTTGGGGCTGCACCAGGCTCCATGCCTGCCCATCTCATGCCACAGCTAATTTCAATGAGTCCGATCTCCCCTGGTAGACAGTGAGCTCCTGGAATATTCAACAAGTATTTAAGAAGCACCTGCTTTGTTGCAGGCATCAAGCTAAGAATGCGGCCTAGAACAAGATGGATAGACTTTGCCTTGATGGAATAGAGAGTCTACTGCAGGGGACAGAGCTTAAATAAATCATTCCCAAGATATCTAATTCCAATTGTGATGAGTTTTACAGAGTTAAGAAAGTTTATAAAAGGAGCTTAATCCAGGCAGGAGGATTAAGCAGGTCACGAGGCAGCTTGGGGGAAGCATTAGCCCTCCGGGCTGCCACATAAGGTTGCACAGTCTGTATACTGCACAAAGGTAACCAGCTGAGAAGGCAGATGAGAGCTGAAGCCCAGTTCCTGCTTGCTTGCCCAAGCTGTGCCCTTTTCTATTTTGCAGAAAGGCAGGGGCAGTGTTTAGTTTCTCTGACCACCCCCCACAATCTCCCTCTCAAAAGCTGCTCTAAATGTAGGATCTAAGTAAGAATGGTGACCTCCCTATATATACGCAGCCTCAAGAGATGTCCCCGCTTTCCCTTTCTACCAGAATATACTCCCTAAATCCTTACTTGAGAGATTCTGGGGATCAAGGTGGGCATCTCTGAGAAAGTGATATAGGAGCTAGAGACTGAAGGATAAGAGGCCAGGCAGATAGAAATATGAAGAACAACAGCATGTACGAGGCCTCTGAGGAGAGAAAGTACCATGGCTGAAGGACCCGTAAGTGGCTAGCGCGGCTGAAGCGTGGACAAAATGGGGAAGAGCAGCAAGGGGTGGACCGGGTAGTGACCATGCCATGCAAGGCCTGGAAGGCCATATTAGGGGGTTTGATTCTTATCCTGAAATGTCTTCTATATCCCCCTCCCTAACCAGGTTGCTGATGGGTGTCACTGCTTATGGGCAGGCCCACAGAGCACACGGTAACAGAAACTACCTTTACAGAGCACCCACCACAAGCCACACACTGTGCTGGGGCCACACATCTAGTTCATTCTTCCTTTCCCATCCTCCTAAGGGAGTAAGTATCCTTTGATTCCAACTGAACAGATGAGAAAATTGAGGCACACAGAAGATGAGCGGCCTGCCCAATGTTACCTGGCTACTCAGGGGCAGGCAGGGACTCACACCCAGGTCTGTGGGATTCTGAGCCCCTCCTTTTGGTTGCCATGTAACAATGACCCTTAGGAATGAACTAGAAGGCACAAGGAGTCCAGAGCCTTGCCACTCAGAGTGGGGTCTGGGGGCCTGCGGTATTGGTATCACCTGGAAACTTGTCAGAAATAAAGGCTTTCAAGTTCCATCCCAGTCCTACTGACTTCGAATCTGCATTTTACCAGACTCATCATGTACACATCACAGGCTGAGAAGCACCAGAGAATAATCCAAGCAATAACTGCTTTTGCAACCCCTTACACAACAGACTCGTGTCTCACGGGCCAAGTCTCCAGGGACTTGAAAACAGTTTATTCTAACCAAATTTGCCAGAATTGTTAGCTCCTCCATCCATCCACCTGCCCCAGTTTTGCCTTCTGTTGTGACCCCAAGAGAAAGACCCAGAATGTACGATCAACTCCAGGGAGGCGCTGCTCTGCTTCTGCTCAATTTCTTAGTATGATCTGCTCTCATCCAGGAATAAATGTAAAGCTATCTGACCCTTCTCCTGGTTAATTACTGCTCCAAATCATCTCCCATTTGGGGCGCACTCTGACCCCCAGATCATGTTCTGGGACCCACCTTTCGCAAGACAATTCCCTTTCCTAGTCCACATACCAAAGGAGGCAAGATGGTTTGCTGGAAAAAATGAGTGGGTGAGAAAAGGCTGGCTTCTCTTTCAGCGTTAAGGCCACATGTTCTGTGACTCTGGGAAACTCCCATCTCCACTTCCCCACTGACATCTGAGAAATGGGTACGATGGACAGGACTAGTAATCACTAGATCAAGGGCTTGGCAGGTAGCCTCAACGAAGTTCAGTGGCCTAGGTGAAAAAGGAAGATGTCGTGGGGACTGTGGCGAAAGAGAAAGATGTACTGCCCTAAAAAAGGCGGCCGCACTCAGCATTAGGCTATTGTTGTCCTGGGAAATATGGGTCCGGTGTGGCCATGTTATTCTAATTTTTCAAGGGTTGGGAATCTGATGTTCCCCCTACGGAATATTCATATGGTGTTTAAATACCGGTATCTGCTTAAATTTAAACAACACTCCGTGGGTCAAACACAGACCAGGTGCAGGGGAGATCTGCCCGTGGGCCGCCAGCTGCCTGGCCTGGATGCCATCCTAATGGTGTAAGTTTATGACTCCATCCTACGTGCCGCTCTTTCAGAATGCCGCAAAGCGGCTGCTGCAAGGGCGGCGGAATCTGCGCCCGCCGGGGCCGCCCGCCCCTCCCCGCCGCGGCCCCGGCGCCCACCGGTGCCCCCTCCCAGGCCTCTCCCGCAGAGGGCCGTGCGCAGGCACGCAGCCCCGTCCGTGGTGGCGGCGACGGGCGCACGTCGCTTTCTTCGCACCCTCCCTACCTGCTCGCCCGCCGAGCCCGCAGCGCCGCAGCGGTGACTCAGCCTCTGGCGTCCCGGGCGCGGCGGGGGGAGGGGCGAGGGCGGGGAGGGGAGGGGAGGGAGGAGGAAGGAGGAAAGACGGGAAAGGGAGGGGGCCGAGAAGTGGCCGCGGAGGGAGGAGAGAGAAGGAGAGGGAGGGCTAGAGAGGAGGGAGGAGGGAGGGCGGAGAGGAGGGGCCTGAGAGGGGAGGGGCTCGGGGAGGGAGGAGGAAGGAGGGGAGGGGTTCGGGGGAGGCCGAAGCCCCGCCCCCTGCCCCTGGGGAGCTCCCGAGGTCGGGCTGGCTGGGTGCGGGAAGCCGGGTGGAGAAGAGCGGAGCGGAGCGGCGCGGCTGAAGCGGAGAAGGGAGGGTCGTATGCTCCCCGCAGCTGATCCCCACTCCCGGATGAGCGTGTGGACGCGCGCTTCCTAGCTACACCGACAGGCCCACCCTTCCCTTGTTGGAATAGCGGGAGGGAATGCACCTTTAGCCGTGGACTTTTAGTGAGCACCTCCCGGTGGGGGGCTTGGGTCCTGGGCAGAGACCGAGACGAAGGAGCCTGAACCCTGCGTCGGGGGGCGGGGGTGGCTTGCGGGCGGGCTAGAGATAGCCCGCACCTCCTATCCTACAAGTGCAAGTTTGAGGGGAGAAATGATCTGCTGGCGCACTTTGCTGGGCTTACACAAATAGCTGTAACACAAGGTTGAATTTGGAAGGTGCCCCAAGGAAGTTTCCTTAGCAACTTTTTGATAATATAAATGAATCTATGAATGAATGAAATGTGCAATGGGAGCATATATGTGTGTATATGAGGGCACAGTTTTTTTTTTAAATGTCTTTTTGTACGTGTGTTCATATATGTTTGGGAGGATGTGTAGGAGTGTGTGTGTGTGTGTATGTGTCTTGAATGATATGTCTATGTATGCTTATACATGTAAGCATATTGATAGCTGTGTATGAATTTGTGTGCCTATAATGTGTCTCTGTGGATATGCACAGGTGTTTATGTGCCTCAATGTTAAACATGTGTGTGTACGTATGAGATCTACGAGCATGCCTGAGTTTGTATGTAAGTATGCATACGTACGTGAATTTGTAGGTTTGTGTATGTGACTACATGTCCTTGGGTATGTATTGCTTTTATGTGCCAATGTTGTATATGTGTGTGTGTATGGGGGACTGCGTGTCTCTTGGTGAGATTGTGTTATGCGTGTGTGTGTGTGTGTGTGTGTGTGTGTAGGAGAATACATTTGTGAGCCGGTGACCAGGGCTGGAGTGTGTCTTAAGGTTGCATGTGTGTGTCTGTATGTATAAGTGAGAATATATGTGTTTTTCAGAGTCTGAATGGATACAACTGTGTATGTGTCTTGATGTATCTCTGTAGTCATTCTGCTGATTCAGTCTGAGATAAGGACATGTGCTTCTTTCTAGTTTTATTGAAAAATAACATACATCATTGTCTGTTTCAGGTGTACAGCATGATTTACGTCTATTGTGAAATAATTACCACAATAGGTTCAGCCAACATCTATCTTCTTATATAGATACAAGATACAACAAAGAGAAAGAAGAAAAAAGGGGAAAAAATTCTCCTTGTGATGAGAACTCTTAGGATTTACTCTTAACAACTTTCCGACGTATCCTACAGGAGTGTTAGCCGTAGTCATCATGCTGCGCCCGACATCTCCAGTACTTATTTCTCACTGGAAGTTTGTGTTTTCTGACCACCTTCCTCCATTTTCCCTTCCGCTCTCCCTCTGGATACCACAAGTCTGATCTCTTTTTCTATCACTTGTTTTTTGTTTGTTTTTGTTTTTAGATTCCACATTTAAGTGAGATTCTACAGTACTTCTGTTTCTCTTACTCCACTTAGCGTAAGGCCTACAAGATCCATCCATATTGTGGCAAATGATAGGATTTCCTTGTTTTTTTAGGGCCATGTGATTCTTAAGGGTTGGGCTGGTGGAGATGCTTCTTGGAGGAAGAGGCCCTTGGTGGTGGGGGGGGGGGGTGGTCCGTGGAAGGGGTAAAAAGCCCTGGTTGTGCTGGCCCAGGGACCATCCGGAGCAGTGGGAGGCTGGGCGAGCAAGGTAAGCTAAAGCAAGACCTTGAACGCCAGCACCAGTCTCTGTCGCCTCCTCTGGCTTCCTGGGCCTTCTCAGGTGCTCGGTCTGTTTCTCTCGTGGCCTCGTCACGGTTCATCTTGCCCGTGCTGGTCAAGTGCCTGTTCCTGTTTTCACTGCTAGGAAGGGTGCCTCGGACTCCGGAGTCTGCATGCCTTCTCAACCGCCAGAGCAGGGGCTTGCCACCTCAGCACTCTTAACATTGGAGGCCAGATAATTCAGTGATGTGGGGCTGCCCTGGGCACTGTAGGATGTTTGGCAGCATCCTTGGTCTCTATACTGGATGCCAGTCACACTTCCCTCCCCAATTGTGACAACCAAAATGTCTCTAGACAGGTCCAAATGTCCCCTGGGGACAGAATCCTCCCCTGATTGAGAACCACTGCGCTAGACTATCCTGCCTCCCTGGGGAAATGTTTCTTGAGCGGCTGCACCATATATACCATCTCCACCTGGTCCAGTGGCTTCAGCTGTCCCCTCTTCTTCCACAGGGATCCTCACTTTCATTCAGGTAGCCCCTTGCTTCTGCCACAAACAGAAGGTTGACCAGCTGGGCCACCTTGCTCAGCAACTCAACCCCCCTTAACCCCAGCCACAGAAAGCTTGGCACCTGATACATCGACAGCTCTTATTCTTATCATTCAAGTCACAGGGGATCCCTGGGGTCAGAACATGGAGAAAGAGGGCCCCAAGCCAGCCAACTCTCTCTGGCCCAGAGCTGTGGACGCTGCTGGTTCTGCGAGTTTGCTTTCCTGCTTCAGTGAGAATACAATGCTATAGTGCTGAGCCAAAGCTGGTCCCATTTGACGCTATCATAATTATGCTATTTTGTTTTTGCAAATAAAACAGCCTGACTTTCCCCACCATCAGGGCCTGATTTTAATGTGCAGAGCTGCCTCGTAGCCAGAGCAGGTGCTCAGGAGGGGCAAGGTGGAGCCATGAGCAGGGCTCTCGGCATGTCCAGGCCTGGGCAGGGTGTCCGCGCTGCTGGGCAGGGCCTGGGTGGCAGGTGGAGGAGAGAGCTTGTGCAGCTGTGCCACACAAGCAGGAGGCCTCAGGCTCCTGCTACAACAGCCGCAGAGGACCTCCACACCACCCCTGTCTCCGCCGCTCCGGAAGCTCCTTCTCCTGACGCGTGTTCCTTCGCCGCACCGGCTCTCCTTCTGCTCCTTCTATTCTCCCGCAGCCCGTACGGTGTGCCTGTGTTTGCAGGGCCTTGTTCCCTTTCCTCTTGGGAGGCTGCAGAGCAAAGCAGTTAAAGGTGGGGGGTTCTGGCACCTTATCACCTGAGTCTGTGTGATCTTGGGCAAAGCCCTTCTCTCAGTGCCTCAGCTTCCTCATTGCTAAAGTGGGGATACTGAGAGGCACGGTCTGGCAGGACTAAATGAGATAGTGCGTGTAAAGGATGCAAGGCCTGTAGGGGCCCCTAATGACGAGCAGCTACCACTATTAACCCATTATTCTTTAGGAACAAGGAAAGGCTCATGAACACTTGTTAATTGCCAGGCCCTGTGCTCAGCCCTGAACAATTTTTTTTTCTCATTTGATCCCTTCAACAGCTCTGTAAGGAAAGCGCTATTATTAGTCTCACAGCGGAGAAGAGGAAGTTCAGATGTGATGATGCTAAGTGACTTACTCAGGGTGACGGAGCTAAGAGGAGTCGGAACCCAAGTGTTGTCCCTGCAAAGCCTAATCACCCCAATCTTCTCTGCTGAAAGCAGATTTCACCATAGGAAGCGGGGCTCCTCTCCAGCTGGGGTGGGCAGGAGAAATGTGGGAGACAGGGAGAAGGCGATGGGGGGGAGGAGGTCCCTGGGCAGAGGAGGGATTTGGCTTAAAAGGGATCAGGGCGTCTGGGTGGCTACTCTTGATTTCAGCTCAGGTCATGATCTCAAGGTCATTGGATGGAGCCCCACATCGGGCTCCATGCTGGGTGTGGAGCCTGCTTAAGATTCTCTCTCCCTCTCCCTCTGCCGCTCGCACTCTCCTCTCTCTCTTAAGAAAAAAAGTTAAGGGGCGCCTGGGTGGCTCAGTCAGTTGGGCGTCCGCCTTCAGCTCAGGTCATGATCCCGGGGTCCTGGGATCGAGTGCCGCATCGGGCTCCCTTTTCAGTGGGGAGCCTGCTTCTCACTCTCCCTCTGCCTGCCTCTCTCTCTCTGTCAAATAAATAAATAAAATCTTTAAAGAAAAAAAGTTAAAAAAATAAAGGAATGAAGTTGCCCTTTTTCAGCTTTTGATGAAATCCCTAGCACAGTAGGCTGTGGTCTCATGACCTCCAAGAGGTGTTGCCAAGTTTTTATTAGTGCATTAAGTTTATTTTTATTCCGAGCCAGGGTATATATTGTCCCAGTGCTTTTGTTTGAGTTGGGTTGTAGGAAAGGTACGGAAGGCATTCAGTCACAGGAACAGATGGGAGGCCCATTGTAGAGCTAATGCCAGAGAAAGATGGTGCTCTTATCAGGAGCTGTGAGAACGTGGCCAGGTGAGTGTATAAGAGAGGTTGGTCTGCGTGCAAGTGTTAGTTCTTCTAACACTTGGCCAAAGGGGACAAAGAGAGTCATGTGGTAACTGTCTTGTTTTCTTTCAAAGATATTCAAGGCATTGTTTTTCCTTGTACTGTGATTGTGTAGTTGTATTAGTTACTTATTGCTATGGAGCAAATAACCCTAAAGCGTAGTGGCTTAAAACAAATATTTATTATCTCGCAGTTCCTGTGGATCAGGAATTCGGGAGTGATTTAGCTGCATAGGGCTCTGGCGTGGAGTCTCTCAGGAAATACTAAGGTAGGTGTGAATGTAGGTCTTTTGTAAAAGCAAGTGGCGTAACGCAACCTTTCCAAAAGCAAGGAACACCTATGTGTGGACATGCCATAATTAGTTAACTGTTTCCCTTATCGTTGTACACTTACCTTCCAAGTTGTTCCTATTTACAATGAGGTTTCAGCGCGCATCGTCGGAGCCGGGAGCTCATGGCACGCCAGGGGCTGTCCTTCATGCTTATGTACCTCATTTAATCCTCCACCGGCCAAAGGAAACTCAGCTAGAAAATGACACTTTTAGGCTCTTGTCTAACACAGAGTGCCTTTTAGGGATGGATAATTCCTTGCTTTCTCGGTCCTAAAGTTCTTTATTCCAATAGGGCCCCTGAGGAGTACTTGTCTTGGCTCAGCGGCAGGTTCGTGAGAGGCATTGGACTTGAAAGAGGCATCGGTTTAAAAGAAGGACAGGTCTTGGTAGCTTATCACCAGGCTCCCGGCAGCCCGGGCCCAGCAGACATGGCCCCGTAACAGACAGGATAGTCCAAGTTCTGTTGCCGTGACAAACAACCCCAAGATAGGGGCTTAAAACACCCATTGTGGGGTTGCAACGGGTTCTGTTGTGTATTCAGCCACCCAGCTGAGCGCTGCCGGTTGCCATCCCAGGATGCAAGAGAGAACGTAGGCAGTGGCGCATTGGCTCTTCAAGCTTCCCTTGGAAGTGACTTGTTACTTCCTCTCACTATTTTTTTTTTTTTTTTTTGACAAAGCAAATCACAAAGGCACGCTTAACTCTAAAGGGGAAAGGACATGTTTTCTTCCAGGTGCCCCAAGTGGGGAGAACTGGAATATTTGGTGAACAGCACTGATGTCCCCCACAGGCCTTGTCGTCTGCTGACCACTTAGAAACAGTCTGACAATCCTAACCACATTTTGGAACCATTAAGTCCAGGTCAGAAGTGCTTGGGTGTGTCTCAGCATTCTGTCTCTGAGGAAAGACCCTTGCCTCTAAACCCCCTCTTGCCCAGAACATGAAGCCCAGTTGCCTTGAATCTCTGGGCCCAGGATATAAGGAGAACAGAGGAGTGTGGATCCAGGGAGACAATTGGATCCCGCCCGTGACCATGCGTGACCTTGGTGGAACTCTGAATTCTGAACTGTATCTGCCCCAGAGTGACTATGCACCTGTGCCATTGGGCATTTGACTCCTGTGTGACTTGGGAAAAGTCATCTGGAAACAACCTCAATGTACCTCAAAGGGGAATGGATATACCAGCCAGAATACTAAATAGTAAGGAGAAATGATTCAGAGTTTATATGCAGATATCCTAGAAAACATAATGTTGAGAGGGGAGAAAAAAAGCAAGTGACAGAATGACATGTGTAGTTTGGTACCATTTATGTAATTTCAAAATACATACACTAAACAATACTACACTATTGTTCTTTGCATATGATAGTGGATGGTGATGGTGGGGGCTGCACAGGGTGGGGGAGAAGTGGGGAGGAGGGGATGGGACAGAGATGGAGGCCAATGGGGCTTTGATTCTATTTGTAATTAAAAAAGTGAAAATACAGGATAGAGCAAATATAACCACCTCTTACCAGTTGTCAATTCTGAATAGAAGGACTTGGATGTTTGTGATCTTACTGCTTGTATTGTTTGTGTTTTTAGAATGAAAGCTTGCTCAGTTTTTCTTAGGTCTCAGTTTCTCCATCTCTAAAATAAGGTAGTTCATCTAGAATGATGGGTGGTTATCAGATACCAGGACTTCACAGACCAATGAAATTTCAGGAAAAAAAAATTGGAAACAGGGATGTCTATTTTAAATTTTGCCCAGAGGGATGCTTGGGTAGCTCAGTCGGTTAAGTATCTGCCTTCAGCTCAGGTCATGATCCTAGGATCCTGGGATCAAGCCCCACGTTGGGCTCCCTGCTCAGCGGGGAGCCAGCTTCTCCCTCTCCCTCTGCGGCTCCCCCTGCTTGTGCTCTCTCTCATTCTCTCTCTCTCTCTCTCTCTCTGTCAAATAAATAAAATCTTAAAAAAGTAAAATAAAATAAAAATAAATTTTGCCCAAAATAGGTTTTTAAAAAATGAATTATTGGGGGAGGGGAGGGCACTAGCAAAATAGATAAATAATAAAAAATGAATTGTCTATTCTGATCATGATTTCAGGAAAAGAAAGAACATTTTAACATAAAATTAGTGAGAAGGACACAAGCATAGAATAGAGAGTTGAATAAAATTTTATTCCTGTTTTCCAGTAACTTAGTGAAAGAAACACATACTCGTTGCAAAACATTTGGGAAATTTATCACGAACAGAATAAAAATTACCCACCCTTATTCTCAGCACCCCGAGGGGTAATTACCATTAACATTTCAGCCCTTTCTTCACAGCATTTATTAAACATATATAGTGTGTGTATTTCTAACTTATATATGACTTCTGTTCCTTTTTTCTTATTGTTAAAGTAGTACATTAATGGAAATGTAGGAAAAAAATAGAGGAAAATGGAGACATTAATATTAATTAGGCTTTCTCCCCTATTAATTTTTCTCATTTTACTTTGAATCAAAGAAAACTTCCACAGACTGGTATTTGGAAATAATAAGTAGAAGGAATAATAATAAATGGTATTTGTTGAGCCTTCCCACGTGCCAAGCCTTGCGCTAAATGCTCTACAGGGCTTATCCCACTTAGTCCTCACCGCAAGTCTATGAAATGCAAACTCTTATTGCCCCATCCACAGATGATGTGGAAGTTGAGGTTCAGAAAGGTGAAGTAGAATTTACATATTGGGACGCCAACCTCCAGAGAGGTTAAGTAAACTGTGTGAGCTCCCACTTTACTTCCAGGTAATTTGCTCTCTGCCCACCCTGTGCCCTGAGAACCAGTGGGTAGCCTGCCCTGAGTTTGAAGTTCAGTCCAAGGTCAGGGGACAAAGGGGCAGATCCCAGTGACGTGCAGTCAGGGGTGTGGTGGCCTGACTGGAGAGGTCTTCTCTGAGAGGTGCTCTTGTGGCTTAGCAATGGGTGTAGAACTTGTTCTCATCAGCCAAGGCCTCGTGCAGTCCTCCCTCTGAATCAGCACCCCCAGCCCCCCACCCTGGGCCGTTGGTCCAGGGTCAACCCCCCACCCCCCCACCCCACGGAGTCCCTGGGGGAAAGCTCAGGCCAGCCTGCTCCTGCACTGTCCTGCCTTCAGGTTTGGTCTCCAGCGCCTGTCTCCCCAAAACCAGGCTGTAGCACCCATCATTCCTTCATGTTCATCCATTCACCTCCTCTGGACTGCAGGCCCACCCCGTGCCAGGTGCTGTGTGAAGGTTGGGGGTTTGGTGGGGGTCAAGAAGGTGAGATCCTGGGGCACCTGGGCGACGGCCTTCGGCTCAGGTCATGATCCTGGAGTCCAGGGACTGAGTCCCTCATCGGGCTCCCTGCTCAGCGGGGAGTCTGCTTCTCCCTCTGACCCTCCCCCCTCTCATGCTCTCTCTCTCTCAAATAAATAAATAAAATCTTAAAAAAAAAAAAACAGAAGAAGAAGGAGAGATCCCCGCCCTCAGAGAGTTCAGTCCTGGGGAGAGAGTTTGCAGGTAGCAAGAGAAAAGGCCGTAAACATCTGCTGTTTGTTCAGTGCACTGGCTCCAGATCAGGTAGGCTGCTAGCAACGTGCCCTTCCATCCATCAGGGAGCAGATGAGGACAGTGCATGGCCCTGGGCCCATGGGTGCAGGTGTGGGGACGCCTGAAGCTCACGCAACCTTCAGAGACTTCCTTAGGAAGAGGAGTGCAAAATGCAAAGTTCTAAATAGGGTGTGAAAAGACAGCACAGCAAATAACACATTTTTATTTTTTTTTAAGATTTTATTTATTTGAGAGACTGAGGGAGAGAGAGTACAGGAGCAGGGGCAGAGAGAGAGGGAGAAGCAGACTCCCCTGCTGAGCAGGGAGCCCGACACAGGGCTCAATCCCAGGACCCTGGGGTCATGGCCTGAGCTGAAGGCAGACGCCCAACCGACTGAGCCACCCAGGCACCCCAAATAACGCATTTTAAAAAATGACCAATTCCATAAAAATGACAAAATCCAGATAAAGAAAATAACACTTATTAATTTATTTTATTTTAATTTTATTAATTTAATTAACTGCCTGACACACCCCTATTGTATTTCAGCTTAGGTTTTTGGCCCCTCACCCTCCAGATCACTCTGTGAATGCATTTTGAGGGGAAGCGTTAGGGCAAGTGAGGGGCTCTGAAAGGTTTAAGCTTCTCGCTAAATCTACCCCTAGATTTAATTCTCTACCTCATTGAATCCTCACAACAATTCTATCTTGTAGGCACTGTTACTGCCCCATTTCATAGATGGAGCAACTGAAGCTTAGAAAGTAAATGGGTTGTCCAAGGTCATCTCTTCTCCACTGTGACCTTCACACTACCCTGCCCTACACATCCATGACTCGTGGGTTTGGTAAATAAACTCAGACACATCCCCAGCCCAAAGTGCTTCTAAGCTAGAAGAAGGCAAGACCTGAAACCTAGAAAAAAAAAATGAAATGCCATTATAAGGCCAAATGTGTTATGTGCCCCCTAAGCCCCTTCCCTTTCTCTATCCAGATCTTATCAACTTCTCCTCCAGGAAACCCCTCAGGACCCCATGGGCCCACTCTGGCCTCTTCCTATTTGCATCATTAGATATTTATGTCCCTCCTCTGCTCTTCTTTCACTGTGGGGTGGGCAAGTATAATTCCCTCTCTGGGATGCAGTTTCCCCAAATGGGAAATGATCTCTAAGTCTCTTTGAACTATAGAATTACAGGATGCTGGGGTTTTTGAGAGAGCCTTGAATCCTATGGCCCAGCATCAAGGGTCCAGCAGGTCTACCCCATCCAATCTGTCACTAACCCCTGTGCCCTCCCTGACCACTGCTCCCAGCCCCCAACCAGGCCCGGCCAAGCTGCCATTCTCCCTCCCCTGGATTACGGCAGCAGCCTCAGTCTCCGAATGTCTGCCTGAGTGATCTTCTAAAGATAGAACAGGAACACCCGGCTGGGTCAGTTGGAAGAGCATTATGACCCTTGAGCTCAGGGTTGTGAGTTCAAGCCTCATGTTGGGTGTAGAGATTACTAAAAAAAATCCCAAAAAACAAACAAACAAAAAGACCCAAACCAAAAACTTAAAAAAAGAATAAAAATAAAGACAAAGAGCCCACCATGGCTTCCGGGCTTTTGGACTCCAGCTCATCTTTCTCTACCGCCCTCCGCCCTCACCAGTTCCACTGGCCACATGGCCAGCTCTTCGTCACCTCAGGCCTTCACACATGCTGTTCCCTCTGTCTGGGACATGCTTCCCCACTCCTCCCCAGGCTAACTCCCATGCATCGTTTCCAACTCAGGGGCAGCATCTCTTCTTCAGAGACCCCTCAGTTTAAATGAAGTCCCAGGGAATAGAAACTGATGTTCCCTACTGTAGAAGGCTGATAAATGGCCCCCAAAGCTATCAGGCCCTAGGGGTGCCTGGGTGGCACAGTCGGTTAAGCACCCAACTCTTGGTTTCGGCTCAGGTCGTGATCTCAGGGGCACGAGATCAAGCCCCATGTTGGGCCCTGCGCTCAGCGTGGAGCCTGCTTGAGGTTCTCTCTCCCTCTCCTTCAGCTCCTCCCCCAGCTCTCTCTCTGAAATAAATAATCTTTTTTTTTTTTAAGTTTAGCTCTTAAATTTAGGTCTTCGATTTTTTTTTTAAAGATTTTATTTATTTATTTGACAGAGAGACAGTGAGACAGGGAACACAAGCAGGGGGAGTGGGAGAGGGAGAAGCAGGCCTCCCACTGAGCAGGGAGCCTGATGCGGGGCTTGATCCCAGGACCCTGGGATCATGACCTGAGCCGAAGGCAGACGCTTAACGACTGAGTCACCCAGGCGCCCATAAATAAATAAATCTTTAAAAAAAAAACCCAACACTATTAGGCCCTAATCCCTGGGACTTGTTACCTTGCTTAGAAAAAGGGTAACATTTGCAGATGTGATTAAATTAAGGACTGGAGGTGGGGAGATTACCCTGGACTATCTGGCGGGGGGAGCGGGGGTAAATTCAATCACATGTATCCTTGTAAGAGAGACACAGGGGCAGACTGGACACGTGTATGGAGGAGAAGCAGCACAAAGATGAAGCAGCGAGAGATGTGAGGATGTTGGCCTTGGACACTGGAGTCATGTGGCCACAAGCCAAGGAACGCGAGCAGCCACCGGAAGCTGGAAGAGGCAAGGAATAGATTCTCCTGTAGAACCTCCAGAGGGAGTGGCGCCCTGCGAACCCCTTCATTTCAGCCCAGTGATACTGATTTTGGACTTCTGGCCTCCTGGACCGTGAGAGGATAAATGTCCGTTGTTTTAGGCCACCCAGACTATAGTCATTTTTTATGGTGGCAATAGGGAACAAATACACCTACTCAATATTCTTTCTCCCTTTCACTCTTCTTACAGAATTCTTATTTCATTAAGGATGCCCAGCTCATTTCTGCATTTACCAGCCTCTTTCCAGCCACGTGTGGCTATATGACTAAGTTCTGGCCAATGAGATATAAGCAGAGGTTGTGTGGATTTTTGTGAAGGTTCCTTAAAAGGGGGATAGAGAACCAAGGTGTACCTTTTTGATCTCCCATCTTTCCAGCTTTCTGTCTGGAATACAAACGTGAAGGCCGACACTCCAGCAACTATCTTGGGAACGTGAGGTACAACAGGGACTTCTGTTGCTGAATTGCTGAACTAATACCAGCAGCCGCTACCTCCAGATTCTTATGTACTTGTGTTACTGTCCTTTTAAGGCGTTACTAATAGCTGTTCACAATCCCCACTAAAAAATCTTCCCTATTATTCCATCTCATGCCGTTCAGGTAAGTCATCAGGATGCATGATAATACCTGTACTTGTGTGTTTATTTATTTAATGTCTGCTCCTCTACTAAACTATAATTTCCATGAGGGCAGGACCCGTGTCTGTTTTGTTCATAGCACAGGACGTGGCACAGAGTAGGTGCTCAGTATGTATTTGATGAATGAATGAATGAATGAATGAATGAATGCCTCTCTTAGTGAGGTCCCAGGCTTATTATAAGACAAAGACCACAGTTCACTCCTCTCTTATCTCTAGCACAGCCCTGGGCCCCAAGTGAATGTTTCTGGAGTACTGATTAAGTAGACTGGAATACAAGTAATTGAAAATATCTGGGCTCCAACCTGCCCTGTGGCTTGGTGACAATAAGTGCTGAATAAAGTTGTGTTGAGTGACTCAGGAACAGACTGGCCCTCTGGAGAAAGCCAAGGATGTTTGGGGATGGCATCTCAGCCTGGGATGTGAGGCCCTGAGAAAGGAGTGTCTGCTGAACCCCCAACCAGCCATCCGATTTGCAGGGCAGGCAGAAGCCAACTCAGTTCCACCAGGCTGTGCCCATGTTAAATTCCTGGGAGCTGAGGCTCAGATGAGGACACGGACTTGCCTGAGGTCATCCGGGAGGCTGGCAGGGCTGGATAAGGCTGCACAGCTTCCAATCCAGCCCCTCCCTCTGTTCAGTGTTCCCTCCTCTGCACCCTGCCGCCTTCTAGGTGACAAGACAAAGAAGCTGCACACGACTGGGGCTTCCCAAGCTCCAGCTAGAACATCGTCAAGCTGGTGTTCAATCTTCCCATTCACAGGTGCCTTTGCTGAGGTGCCGTGAGGCTGCGGGTCCTGCACCGCAAAGAGTTTGCAAAGGCTGGAAACGAGGACCAGGAGACCCCACTGTGGAGCTTTTCCCACACTGGCATCCTGTCTCTTGACCCGGCCGTGGCAAATGTCACCTCCGAGGCTGGGGGCAAACGGCTGCATTCCTACTGGTGTTCTCAAGCTCCAACCTCGAGGCTGGCAGATTTAGGATTTATTGTTCACACTTTCTCCACATGTTAGCAGTTCAAGGTGCCCAAGAAATCTGCTTGGCTGACCATGCCTGCCCTTCAGGTGAGGAAAGGGAAAGCTAAGAGCATCCCAGGGCCTAGTCCAGGGTCACATACATAGCAATCAACCATGGGGGATCCAGGGCCAAGGTCTGACATGTGTCTCTTGGCCAGTGTTCAGTCACCTGCAGTTTAGTAATGACCTCCAGCAGGGCAGGCAGAGGAGGGGAGACACAGCCCTGGTTAAAAAGAACGATGAGTTTTAGCAAGCCCAAGGTCAAGGGTGTCTCCCTCCACAGATGTAGCCAGCGCCTTGCACTCCCAGAGCCGTTCTAAAAATTTTTGGCCTCAGAACCCCTTTATACTCTTAAAAATTATTGATGACCCCAAAGATCTTCTTTTTGTGGTCATTATACCCACCAACATTCACTGTATTAAAAATTAAAACTAAGATATTTAATAAGTATTCATTAATTAGTGTAAAAATAACAAACATTCTAATATAAAGAATCTATTTTATGAAAAATAATCATATTTTTGAAAACAAAAAAAATTGCCAAGAGTAGCATTGTTTTACATTTTTCCAAATCTCTTTAATGCCTGGCTTAAAAGAAGACAGCTGGGTTCTCATACCTCCTTCTGTATTTAGTCTGTTGTGAGATATGACACATAGCCTCTGGAAAACCCCATTGTACACTCATGAAAGAATGAGAGTAAAAAGGCAAATAACACCTTAGTCTTATAGTGCAAACAATTTTGACCTCATGGATCCCCTGAAAGGGTCTCAGGGAACTTAGAGGAGTTCCCAGGGACCGTACTTTGGAACCACTGGTCTACACTACTGATTTAATTTTCACCACACCGTGGGAGGTGCATCCTGTTGTTATTTCCATTTTGTAGATGAGCAAAATGAGGCTCAGAGAGGTTATGAGGCTTGCTCAAAGACACACAGCCAGTGAGCAGTGGTATCAAGATGGGAACCCAAGATAATCGACTCTGGGGAAGTGAGTTCCTAACAGCAACATTGTACTTCAGCCCCTAGCTGATGGACAGATGTTGTAGGAGGGAGCCAGAGGTTCTGGGGTACTTCAGGGGGGAGACGTAGTGTGGTGGTTAAGATAATGGGCTTGGGAACAGTGCCTGGACGCACATCCTGGCTGTGCCCTGTACATGCTGTGTGACCGGGGGCAAAGTGCTCAACTCCTCTGAGCCGCAGATACTCCCTCTATAAACTGTGATGATATTATATTTACATCACAAGGTCATGGGGAGGATTCAATGTTAATTCATGTAAATTATAACAGTGCTCAATAAATGTGATATATAATACACATCTTTTAGTTGGTATAGACTTGAGAACAGGGCCAAGGACGTGGTTTCACTGAAGCTGGAGAGAGGCAGGGGGCAGCTCTAGCACGGGTCCTGAGGCAGGGCCAAGGCAGGCAGAAGATGGGGGGCCTGGAGGGTGAAGGAGGGGCTTGCCAGCAGAGAGATGCGGTGTGAAGGGAGGGCCAGCCTCACCCGCCCCGGGGCACAGAGGCCGGATCCGCTGCCCTCAGGGCCAGCTGGACACTGGGGACTGAGATCAGCCTTCCAATTTCGTGCCCAAAAGAGCCACCAGACCACCTCCTCTCCTGACCCCCTTCAAGGTGGGAAGCCTCCAGCTCCCTGTTTCTCTCATCATCCCCGCTCTAGAACATAGTCTAAACCACACTGTCAGAGGATCCGAGAACCATCTGCCAAACTGCTCCCTTTCCCTGTTGGTAAGTGAAGAACCTGAGTCCCAGAGAGGGAAGCAGACTGCCCACATGACACAGCAAGTTGCGGACAAAAGGCCCAGGCCTCATGGCGTCTGACTCAGGCTGTGTCCACTCTGCCATGCCACCCTCCTTGCTCCGCAGGGACTCGTGAGCCCTGGAGCTTGACTGCCTGGTGCCAGTCTCAGCCCTGCCACTTCCAGGCTGTGTGACCTCAGACAAGAGGCTTAACCTCTCTGTGCCTCAGTTTCCTTAACTGTAGATTGGAAATCACAATTTTGCCTCCTTTATTGGGATATTGTGTGGATTAAAGTGAGTCGATCCCCACAAAGCACTCAGAACACTCCCTAGTGGGCACCTGGGTGGCTCAGTTGGTTAAGCGACTGCCTTCGGCTCGGGTCATGATCCTGGAGTCCCTGGATCGAGTCCCGCATCGGGCTCCCTGCTCGGCGGGGAGTCTGCTTCTCCCTCTGACCCTCCCCCCCCTCATGTGCTGTCTCTCTCACTCTCTCTCTCTCAAATAAATAAATAAAATCTTTAAAAAAAAAAAAGAACACTCCCTAGCATTCAATACTGGTACTTAACCCTGGGAGCACATCACCACCGTCATCATCATCATCGTCAGGACTGAGATCTTGCATGTCACTAGGGGATACACTGGGGGTGTTCCTTATAAAGCAAATGCCCTGCTTTGTTCAAGGCCCTGGGGAAGAGTTGCATTCTGTCTTCTGCATGGAAACTGATTCACAGGGTGGTTTTGGCACAGTTTGCCATGTCTGGGCCTCTGTGTCCCCAGCTGGAACGGGGGGGGTAGGGGGGGTGGGGGGGTGGTAGAGGGTCCATTTTTTAAAAGAGTTCTATTGTACCTCTAGCATCATGACATTCCCCTGGCAATAATGACCATGAAAATGTGCATGGCTATTTATTGCCGTATCATTTATAAGGTAACAGTAAACATTTAGAAGCCATCTCAATGTCCTTCCTCATTGGGATTTTAAACACATGGGAATAACAGCCCCACACTGGAAATAATCCAGATGTTCACCAGCAGGTGCACAGATACACAAACTGGGGACATCCACACGGTGGAATGCTTCTCAGCAATGAAAAGCAATCATCTCTCCGTCACACAACAACATGGGTCAAAAGCTCAAGAACACTGTGGGAGGCGAAGAAGCCCCCGTGAGTGCCTCCTTATGAATCCACTGAAATGAAATTCTGGAAAAAGGAAATCTAAGCGATGGGTGCAGGAAATAGTCCAGAGGTTGCCTGGGGCAGGATGTGGGGGCAAAGGATTGACTACAAAGGGGGATTAAGGAACTTTCTGAGTGACAGAAATATTCTAGATTTTGATTATGGTTGGTGGTTACATGACCGTATAATTTCTGAAAGTCATTGAAAAGTACTCTTAAAATGGGTGTATTTTACTGTATGCAAATTATACCATAATAAAATTGATTTAAAAAACAAATTTTGGGGGGCACCTAGGTGGCTCAGTCGTTAAGCGTCTGCCTTCGGCTCAGGTCATGGTCCCAGGGTCCTGGGATGGAGTCCCACATCGGGCTCCCTGCTCAGCCTGCTTCTCCCTTTCCCTCTGCTGCTCCCCCTGCTTGTGTTCCCTCTCTCGCTGTGTCTCTCTCTGTCAAATAAATAAAATCTTAAAAACAAACAAACAACAAATGTTGGGGCGCCTGGGTGGCTCAGTCAGCGAATCTTCTGCCTTTGGCTCAGATCATGATCCCAGGGTCCTGGGATCGAGCCCCGCATCGGGCTCCCTGCTCAGTGGGAAGCCTGCTTCTCCCTCTGCCCCTCCCTCCCTCTCCCTCTCTGTCTTTCATGAATAAATGAATAAAATCTTAAAAAATACCCCAAGAAACCCAAAACAAATGATGATTCACACACACAAGGAAAGCTCTGGATTTGTCAAAAAGAGAGGGCTACAACTTTGGCATCAATATGGAGAGATGAGCACATTGTGTTCTTAAGTGAAAAAAAAAGGCAAATTATGGGACCACCCTGGGGACACTGACAGTTGTCGAGAGCTTAGTGTGGGCCAGGGTCAGGCTAAGTGCCTCACATGTATTACTCTGTTTAACCTTGACAATGTCCACGTGAGGTTTTATAGAAGAGAAAACTGAGGTTCAAAGAGATGAAGTCACATGCCTAGGTATGAAGCCAAGGAGCCACACGCCTGGGACCCTGGACACACTCGGAGCCACCACACTGAGCTCTATTGACTGATTCCAATCTAGCAAATAATTGGCAATATTAGTCTATGTGCAGACAAAATCTGGAGAGATGACCCCAGTCTGGGCCCGGGGATTATGTCTGGGAGGTGGATTTATAGGCACTTTCATTTTCAAAACCATCTACTTCTGTTATGTTGAACTTACTGTAACTTGCCTAAATTACTTTCCTAATCAGAGAAAGCAGTATTGATTAAAAAAAAAAAATTACTGAAAAACATCCCTGTCCTGTATCTCATCTGCTCAGGATCAGGGCACCCTCTCCCCACTGCTCCCTCTTTTAGATGGGGCCACATGCCTGCTCAGAGCCCAAGTTCCACTGATAAAGACCAGGGCCCACTGAGCCCTGTATCAGGCCTGAGCAGCCCTGACGGTCCCATCCATCTAGTCCCCCCAGGGAGGGAGGGCCCTGTTCCAGAAATCAGCAGGCTCCAGGGCCCTGGAGATAACAGGAGCTTCGGGCTTGTTGGTGAGGACCAGCAGCATGAGGGTCTATAGCAGGGAGGTGGGCTGGGAAGTCAGAGGGGTTGGCAGATGTCTCCCCACTGGGCAGACAAGGCTGCTGGGACCCAGAGAAGGTGTGACCTGCTTTGGCTCTGTCTGCTCTACGGCCTTGGGCACATTTCATGCCCTCTCTGATCCTCAGGTTCCCTTGGATTCTTTGGTTCCAGTTTGGTCCTCTTTTAGGAAGTAACCTGGACCCTGAAGCCACTCCTTGACGGTCCCCAGTGTACAGACAGACGGCAGGATAAACATGATGTCCTCGGCCCCCAGCTTCAACTCTGAGTGGACGTGTGGAGGCTCCAAGGCACCCTCGGGACGCTGAGCACATGTGCACCTGCGTGTCAGCATACCCACGTCTGCAGGCCCCAAGGACGGCAAGCCGGGCCACCCGGGGCCAGGCGAAGGCTTGTTTACATGTCCAAAGGTCGGATGCGGAATGCCAGGGCGGGCCTCAGCTGGTGAGAGTCTGCAGCTGTGTGCCCAGGACGCAGATAACGCCGGCCCCGGGGAGGGGTGGGCAGCCTGGGGAGAGGGCGGGACAAGAGTGGCCCCCAGGCTGCCCTCCCTGGCCGAGCCCCTGCTGGCTCTGCTCCTGCGGACCCTGCCTGGGGAAGCTCCCCTCGCCTGCCTGCGGGCTTAGGAGCACCTTCAAGACCACTTAGCTCCGTTTCCTGAGCCTCTCTGCCTGCTTGGTACCACCCACCACTTCTCCACGCTGCTCGGTGCCTTCGCCTCCTGGAGCCTCAGCTTCTTCATCTGTGCAGTGGGGACAATCACAGCTCTTTCCTGATAGGGTGCAGAGTGGAGCGCGGGGGCTGAGGCCCGGGGGTGCCAGATGAGTGGGAGGGGCTTCGCCCAGGGGTCTCTAATTTTAGCCATAGCTCCATATTCTGGAAGGCCCTGCTGCACTGTAAGGAGGCTTAGGGGTCTCCCATCTGAGCCTGAAGTCACAGGGTGGGACCTAGAAGTCCTTGTCTGTCCCTTTCCACGTTCTCCCCAACTGCCTGCAAATCCTACCTCCTCCCCGGTGCCCATTCACCCCTCTCATCGCCACGGCCACTATACGCAGTCACTCAGCTTCTGTCACCAAAAGCACAAACGCAACCTACGGGGCTTCCGGGCTGGCTGTGGTGCTGGGCTTTGCACACTGCAACTTAAAAGACCAGCACCCCATGCACACACAGAGCGTGTGCACTCAGCTGCAGTCTCTGCCCGGGAGGGGACATCTCTCCGCTCTCCCCCGGGACAGTCTTGCTTACACAAACTCTCACTACTCACCTGCAAGGAAGGAGGAGGCTCAAATATTGACCAACAATTCCTTGTATTAAACTGGCAAAAAGTGTGAACACGGACCACTTTCAGGGTTGGCGGGGCCACAGGAGACAGGCTCCCCCGCTGACCGTGGGTGAGAATGACAATAAGCACAGCCCCCAGGTGGGTGACTAGCATCTCTACCAACACACAACCACACACACAACCCACAACCCCGGGGCCACATTCCTGGGAATCCACGGGACAGAAACGCACCCGGAAGAGTCATCTGTTCATGCATGTTTGCGAAAGCTTTTGTGTGTGTGTGTGTGGGGGAAGCATAACAATATTGGAAGTATTTCACATGACTGTCCACAGACGGTTATTACCCACACATCGTGTGACCCGACCACGCTATGGAATACCAAGGTGTGGTTTCCCTTGGAAATGTTTCTAAAATTCACTGCCCGTGAAAGAAGCAAGTTGAATATGTAGGAACAGAACTCTGAAAACCATACATAACACAAAACTACTCTCCCTTTCTCAACAAACGTATATGGCAACTCAAGTATATTGCCACAGAAAGTTCTGGAAGGAGTCACAACAAATGACTGATTCGTGCCATTTCTAGCTGTGTGACAATTCAGCCTCAGTTTCCCCCTTTTTAAAGTTGGTAACAACAAACCTCATAGGGTTATAATGAGCATTAGTATAACTAATTATTGTAAATCACTTGGCACATAACAAGCCGTCCATAAATATTTAGGGAAGTAAAGCAGGAATCAATTTTCAGCCAAACAATTGCCATTTCCAGCTCAGCTTTCAGTGCTGGAGGCTCGTCTGCCTGTCTTTGCTGCCACCTAGTGGTCACAGTAAGAAAGCACACATTGAAATGCTTTCTCCCTTCCTGCCTTCATTCATTCAAGTCCCCGTTTATCAAGGGCCTAGAAGTCGTCAGGCACACACAGGCCCTGGGCCTTGGCGTTGGAGATGGTCAGGTTCCAGAACGGTCCCAGGCCTCCATGAGTCTCAGTTTTCTCATCTCAGGAAGGGGAGTAATAACAACGTACATCATACCTTTGTGAGGATAAAATGCAACAATGCATGTAAAGCATTTAACACTGGCCCCGACACAAAAGAATGTCCTAGAAATGGTAATTATTGGTATTTACACACATATCTCCTTGCTGCTTAGGAAAGCAGTATTATACCCATTTCACAGATGAGGAATTCAAGACTCAGAAAAGTCAGGGTAACTTGCCCAAATCTACTTGGCTAAGACAGTAAGAGCTAAGACGAGAATCCTGGTCTGCCCAAGAGGAGCTGTCTCCCCACCCTTAGGATACCATTTCACATGCTCATCTGAAAAGGAGTTGTGGGGAGCAGTTCTTCTTTTTTCTTTTACCACCACTGGTGCCTGAATTTTGGATTCCACATACCAGGAACATTAAAAAAATCCAAATGTATATTGACCATTGCTGCAAAACAAATTGCTTTAAAACCTATTTTGTGTCCCAGATGCCCCAGCTGTCCCTAGTCCGGCCCACAGCTGAGCTCTAGTAATCTCAAGGGAACTAACTGGGAAACTATCGGCTTCCAAGGTCACGTGGCTGCTGGCAAGATTCATTCTCGCTGTTGGACTGACGTCTTCCCAGCTGATGGCCAGAGGCCACGCTCAGCTCCTGGCCACACCACCAATCTCTCCTACGTGGGAGTTTGCTTCATCAAAGTGTAAAGCAAGGCATGAAGGCAAGAAGGAAGTCACAGTCCCTTGTAGCCTAATCACGGAAGTGATTCTTGCTGTATTCCGTTTGTTAGAAGCGAGTCACTGGGGCCAGCCCATCCTCCAAAGGAGGAGAGAACACAGGGGCTTGAATATCAGGAAGAGGGGATCACACGGGGCCATTCTAGAACCTCTCTGCCACACCAGTCACCCACTTAGAAAATCACCCCCCACCTCTGGCTACCATAATTTCATAAACAAAATAGACCTTTCTACAATTTGTCTAGGTACCGAGAGAGAATTTCAGAATAAACGGTAGTTCTTGTGGGTGAATCCACGTAGCCCCGTGTGAAATGCCCACATGGTCCTGAGTTTCCTCACTCTGCTGAGCTCTGGTGCCTGGCCCAGCACTGGGAACCTCTGCCCGGAGCGGGATAGCACACCAGCTCAGGGGAAATGAAGAGAGGAGGGGATGGGGTTGGCACTGGGGCCCACCCAGTACCCAGCACCCCAAAAAACTGGCTGGCTAAATGAGTGAAAACATCAGTGCAAAACCTCATGGAAGTGTCACATTTGCCTTCAAATCCCAGACAAGGAAACCCAGTCCTGCAAGGCTAAGTGACAGCTGGGTCTAAGGTTTCAGGCTAGAAAGGACATTGTATTTGCAGGGTGTTTTATTCGCCACAAATCCCCTCCGCATCCATTTGCTAAAGGGATAGTCTCAACAGCCCCTTGCTGTAGGACGAAGATTGCCATTTCCCATGTTAGCACTGAGCAAACAGGTCCAGAGAGGTTAAGCACCCTGCATGGGGTGACTCAGTGTGGCTATGGGAAATGGACCCAGAGGAGGCCCAGGGAAGTTAAAAAAAAAAAAAAAGCAGCAAGGGGTTATTGAGCAGGGCGGGTCTGGCCTGGGGTCATTTGGCCAGTCTCCCCGATTGGAGGGAGGGGGTCAATCCCAGGGGGGCTACTCTGGTGCTGGTGCTCTTTGCCACTCAGCCAAGGCCACCAGGCATTCTCGCCTGCAACAGGGGGCAGGCCGGGGACACTTGAGTCAGATGGCCCCAGTGCAAAGGCAAGACTCCCTTGAACAAGCAGCCAAGTCAGCCCCAGAAACACAGAGCTTTTTCCACTGCCCCTTTGCTTGGGCCAAACCTCCCCCATCCTGGCCCCTCCTCAGCCCGGTCCTGCGTGTGCCTCTCTACACGGAGCGCCGCTTTACCACTTGGCCCTTTTGTTTTATTTTTATTTTTTTAAAAAGAGTTTATTTATTTATTTGACAGAGAGAGAGTACAGGCAGGGGGAGCGGCAGGCAGAGGGAGAAAGAGAAGCAGGCTTCCTGCTGATGTGGGGCTCTGGGGCTCCATCCCAGGACCCTGGGATCATGACCTGAGCTGAAGGCAGCCGCTTAACCAACTGAGCCACCCAGGCGTCCCCCCACTTGACCCTTTTAACTGCATATTACCTGGTTTAGTTATCTCCTCCCTTTTTTTTTTTAAGATTTTATTTATTTATTTGACAGAGAGATAGAGAGCACAAGTAGGCAGAGCAGCAAGCAGAGGGAGAGGGAGAAGCAGGCTCTCCGCTGAGCAGGGAGCCGGACATGGGGCTCGATCCCAGGACCCCAGGGTCATGACCTGAGCCGAAGGCAGCCGCTTAACCGACTGAGCCATCCAGGCGCCCCTATGCCCTCCCTTCTTGAGGAGCACCCCCCTGGGGCTTCTCTCTGCATCCCCCAGCCCCCAGCTGAGCACTTGACCAGTGACATCCCGGAGGAAAATGGCCACCGCTGTCTGGTATTTACTGTACCCAGGGGGATCCACTCTCAACCCACATACAAAATCCTGAGGTGGGATGCTACAGTCAGCCCTTTCTACAAAAGAGAAAACCCCCAGGAACCAAAAAGCTGATGAACGTGGTGGAATCACACAGCTAGCAATGTCACGGCTTGAAAGGTGGAAAGGCCACGTTTTAAAATCCCGATCACTGCACGCGAGGCACTGGGCTAACACATTTACAGGCATCATCTCTCTGAATTGCCAGCACGCGGTGGCCCCTATCATTAAATCCATTTTACCTGCAAAGAAACTAAAGCTTAGCTGGGCCAAGAGCCCTGCCTGGGGCGCGCTGGGGTGGAGCGGGCATGGAGCCCACGGCTGGCCCTCTTCAGCACAACTCTCCACTGCCTGCAAACCTGCGGGCAGGTGCACGTGGTTAGTACACCGGCAGAAGCTGGCTCCTGCTTTTCAGCTCTCCTTTGGTGGCTGTTCTCATTGCTCCCCTGGCCGTGTGCTGTTGCTGAGGATGTGAACCCCAGAGTCACCTTTATAAAGGCAATTAGAAAACTTTAATGAAGGATGCAAAACAAAACAAAAAATTCTGATATACGGCAAGATCTGTCACCATCATCGATGAAGGATGTCAACTCTTTCCAGTTTAGAAGTGCAAAGCAATACAATCAAAACACCACTGAGGTCTTCTGCAGAAAGAATTTAATACACTTATTCTAGAATGACATGGAAGAGTGAACAACCGTCAAGAATTTCATGAAACTGGAAGATCTGAAAGGGATACTTATCAAATAGCACCGCTGAGTATAATGGCTTGTTATCTATAATTAAGAGAGTACTGCTCCGGGAATACAGATGAAGAAAAGCAAAAGCATCAGGAAAACCAGTCTTCTTCTTTCACCACTTTGGTCATGAAAAGAAACACAAATTAAAACAAGATCACCTTTCATACCTATCAGACTGGCAAAGATGAAGAATGACAGTTTCCAGTGGTGGGGGGTGAGTGGGGAGACAGACCCTCTCTACAATGCTGTGTGCCTTGTGTATGTGGCGGGGGGGGGGGGGGGGGGGGGGGGGGGGGGGGCGGTGTGGGGGTGGAACTGAGAATGAGTCAAACCTTCCTGGGCAGAGGTTTGGTAATATCAAAATGTAAGGCGCCATGCTCTCCGACCCGGAGGCTGCTCCTCCAGAGTTTATCCTTATGTAATGAAAGATATCTCTCACAGCATTGTTTATAATAGGAAAATGTTGGAAGCTGCTTACATGTCCATCAGTAAAGGGAATTTGGTGAAATAAATTATGGTTTGCCCATACAACACCAGATCATAAACGATTAAAAATAAAAATATAGACCTATAGCACTGACATAAGATTATTGAGTAAGTAACAAAGATGACCTTAACCCTACCACTCAGAAATAACGATTAGTAAACATTTTGTTTATCTTTTCCCAGCCTTTTTTCTGCGCATGCACACACGTTATTTAAAGATGTGGAATCAGACCATATGTATTACTTCACAACTAGCATTTTACTTAACTATATATTGAATACTGTAATTTTTTTCAAAAAGCATAACTGTATGCTAAAAAAGCTACTTTCATTAATTTTTAATTTCACAAAGTGCATTCTCATGTAACAATGCACACATTACAGGTAAAGCAAAATCTCCGTCCCTTTCTCCCCAGAAATCACCGCGTTCAGTGTTCATTTTTGCAGATCTTCTCCCAAACTTTTCAGGCTATTTATATTCATACACATGTACATGCACACATGGAGTTACGTGTTTATATTATTCCATAACTTGGTTTTGTAGATTAACTATATGACTTGGAACTCTGCGAGGAACCAGATAAATTTTACTATTTCATTTGTTGTCTTATACTCCATTTTCTTACTGATGGCCATTTAATAGTAAAAAAAGAAAGAAACAAACAAAAGCATAAAGCTATGGTAAGGAAGGAAGGGGGAAGGGAAGGAGAGAAAAGGAAAACAAAAAAGGAATCTTCCGGATGAAAAAGATTTTAAAGCTCCCTTGATTTCCACTAGAGGGAGACAAAGAAACACAGATGAGAAGTGTCCGCCTGTGTCTTAATCGCAGCCTTCCCCGATATTCCAGCATTTTCTAGCCCCCCTCCTCCCACCGTGCCAGCTTTTCACACGCGCGCCATCTCTTTCTTAGGATTCGGGACTACGAGTCTTCGCGGGGCGTTCCCCCTGTTCCCCCACATTCACCCAAACTCTGGGGAGCGCGCCCGGAAGAGCCGCGGTGGGTCAGCGGAGGTCGGTCAGCGGAGGTGAGGTCCAAGTCCGCTGGGGGCGGGTCGAGTGCTCAAAGATGCACGTAATCTCGAGGACCCTGACCTCCCCGGACCCCAGCTTCAGGTTTTGGGGGTTTCTCGTCCCCTCGTGGCGGGATCCGTTAGCGCGCCCCGCTCACCCCTGCGCCCGGAGCTGGTGCCGCAGGTGCCACCTGCCCGAGAACAGCTGAGGTCACGGTGATCGTGGCGCTCCCAACACACTGGCTCCGAGCAATCCCCCCACCTTCCAGGGTTTCCCAAAGTGGGTGGGCGGGGATAGGGGAGATACCGAACTCCGCCTGCCAGGCATGGTGGAGCTTCCTGTCTTAGCCAGAGAACAAGTTTGTCAGCACGCATTTAATTTCCACTTGCTGCACGTGCCCAGCTCCGTGCTGAGTCTACGGGTGTGTGTCTGTGGGGTAGGGGGAGTACGAAATAAGATCAGACCCCACGTCTGTGCTCCACCTGCCCAGCTTGTGGGCCCTCTGATCCTGGGCCTGGCTGGCTAATCCCGCCCCCCCGCGGGGACAGAGAGCAGCAGAAGTCCTCTGTGAGGTGTCCTAGGAGAGCGGAAATGCCCTGGGCAGGGATCCCCGCAGGCTGGTTCTCACGCCAGCCTGACAGTTCCTTGCTGTAGGACCTTGCTTGGGTCTGGCCTCCATCTGGATCTGTGTCTCTGGCTCCCTGGGAGATTCCCTTCAAACTTTCACACGCGCACGTTGCTGCTCACCTGGATGACGATCTCTGAAAGCAACTTTGGTCCCTCCTTGGACTCAGTGTTCCTCCTGGTGAGGGGTCTGAGCTGGCCCGTCGTCCCAGGGGGCGTCTGTTCCAGGAGGGAAGGAGGAGGAGGGCCAGAACCTTCGGCCTTGCTGTTCTGAGCGAAACCCAGGGGGCCTGCGTCAGGCCCCACCTCTGGGGAGGACACCCCCGCCCCTCCCTAGGCCGATAGGCTTCCCCCTGAGGAATTCTCACTCAGCGCTTCAGTTCTCAGCTTAAACTAATTTCTGAATTAGAGGCCCACATTTAAGAATAAGGAGAGTTACATCCACATTCCCGGCTTCCCGTGTGAATCTCCAAGCTCCGCCTCCCTCGACCTGACATCCTAGGGGTGGGGCTGAGGACTGGCTGCCCCGGCAGGTGGGGCTCCGGCCGCCGGTTTGCTGCGGCGCCCACCCCCAGCCCTGGACACCGTCCGTGTGAGCTGCCTGGCCCTGTGGGCGCTGGTCAGGCCAGGGGACTTCTCGGGGCAGGGACAGTGTCTGTCTCCCCAGTGCCAGCACCCGGCCTGGAGCACGGTCGCAGCGCAGCGACCATTCGCTGAACAAACGAATGAGGAAACACACGTTTCTGACTTTAAATCTCAACGTGCATCCCTCACCCTGGCATTCAAAGCCTCCTTGATCCTGTCCCAAGCTACCGATGACCAGGACAGTGACAGAGATGGGATAGGATCCCAGTGGCCTGTATGTGACTTTGTAGCCCTTTATAAAATCCCACTTAACTCCTGTCAGCAGCCCTTTGGGGTCTGTTCTATTTCTTCCCATTTCACAAATGAGGAAGGCAAGGCTTAGACAGGTGAAGAGATCTGCCGGGGATCGTAGGAACCTTGTGAGGTGCTTGCTAAAATGCAGCTTCCCAGCACTCCTCCTTCAGGCTTTCCAGCTGAGGAGCCTGGGGACCTGCCTTGCCACATGTGCCCAAGGAGACCTGATGTGCCAGCACCTTTGGGATCCTTGCCTGTTAGAAGCCCCAACAGGGGCCCTAGAAGAGCCTCTGTCCCACCAGGCACCTGGGAGCCTTCAGGCAGAGAGGGGACATTCATCCCCTTGTGAATTGATCCATCCACAGACCCCGTGCTGGGCACGCAACATGAGCAGAGCAGACCCTGCCACTGCCCTGGAACCTTCGAGCCCAGTGGGGGAGATGGAAAGTCATCAGTACACCATGCAAAATGTGCTATGAAAGAGATCTGGAGAGGCATGAGGAGGGAAGCTGAACTCCAAGGGGGGAAGAAGTAGGAGCTGGGGGATCCCCTCCACAGGCTAGGGTGTGTGGGTCGGAGAAGGAGGGCACCAAGGATGGTGTGTTCCCTGTCGTTTATACTGGCTTTCGGACCCCTGGAGCAAGTCATGTCCAGTCTCTGGGCCTCACTCTCTGTACCTGTGAAATGGGTGCCATGGGTGATGTGAGGAGACTGGACAAGACTTCATCATCTCTTATCAATGTAGAAAGGGAATCAAGCTGGGGAGGGGCTGCCTTTGTGCCTTTCCCCCTCTTTCCTGGCTGGGCAAGGCTTAACACACTACAGGCCCAAAGCAGGCGGGTTCTCCAGTTACCTCCATAAATCTCTCCCTGATCTGGGGACGCTGATTAGCACTCCCAGCTGGGAGTTCCCTCCAGTTTTCTTCCAGCCCCTGCCAGGCTGTGCCAGAGAAGCTGCTCCCAGATAAGCTGCTTAGGCCGGCCTGGCTCAGGGTGCTGCCCTCAGCCAGACCACGGAGAAACCCTGACCACTCCCAAGCCCCTCCTGACATTTACGAGGTGCTGCTGAAGGGGGGTGCGCCCCAAACCCCGAAGGAATGTTAATTGGCTAAAGCTGTTGTCTATGCAACGGCTGGGGCCCAAGTTATTACTGGTTTATTTTTTATTTGTTTTCCCCGCGGCGCCTGGGTTGGGCTGGGCGGCTGGGCGGCTGCCTCTCCACACTGGAGCCAGAGATGGGAAGGGGCTAGGGGTGTGGTGGGGTGCAGAGGACCGTCAACGTGTCCCCAGCTCCCACCCAGCTTCTTCCTCTTGTTGGGGTCTCAACTCAGGGACACGGTGAAGAGGAAGTTCTGGAAAGGGAATGAAATGCAGAGCTGATAGCATAGTTTGGGTGTCATACCCACGAGGGTCTAAAAGCTGGCTCTACCCTCCTGGTTGTGTGGGCCCAGAAGGTATAACCTGTCTGATAAAATAATATGAAGCTTTCTTTAAGTGCTGGCCTGAGGAATAAAGGAGAAAAGGAGCCTACTCAGAACACAGTGGTTACAATTATAAGAAAGGCCATCTAGAGTCGGGACAAGACAGCTTACTGAGTGAGTCACAGCTGGAGAGACCCTTCCAGAGGGGCTGCCTTACCGTCCAGATGGAGAAACAAGCCCAGGCAGGGAAGGAGACACGCGTGGAGTCCTTTGCGGCAGACGTGACTTGGGGGCCAGGCCTTTCCTCAATGTCCACCAGAGTTGAGGGAGTCAGCCCCCAGAACCTGGGGGGAGGGGTCACACTGAAAAAATGGCACCACTGGCTTCTCCCCAGAGGGTGCTCTACAAGTATCTTCATGCTACAGAGAAGAAACTGAAGCTCAGGAATTATAAGAGCAATACTACTACTACTAAAAAGAATAGCTATAATTTATTGAGCACTTACTATGTATCACACCAGGGGCCAAGCCCTTTTCATGCATCCATCCAGTATATACTTACTCAGGGGTCCATCACTGGGCTGGGTGCTGGGCTGGGTGCTGGCGATGAGATGGCAGATTTAACAGAGCACAACCACCCGGAGCTTACAATTGGAGAGTGGGCTTGGGAAGGGACATAGGAAATAAGCAAGTCAGTGTGTGATTGCAAACTGGGGAAGCACAGGGGCAGGAACAGAGAGCAAGTGCGACCACTTCCGGAGGTCAGGGAAGGGACCCTGACATGATCAGACCCAGAAAGATCTGCTTCCTCATCTGATAAACTAGGAAACTGAGGCTCCGACAGGTAAAGTAGGTGGCCAAAGGTCACCTAGCTAGTGAGCAGAGGTGCCCGGACATCAGTTTTGCTCCCAATGGTTTGCACCTGCTCTGTGCCCGGTCAGTGGGATTCTGTGGGCTCCTCCATCCCTACACTGAGTACTTCATCTTCAAGTACATCACAAGAAGGCTGCAGAGTCAGGACTGGGGCTTGGGCTCTGACTGCCCACCCAGTGCCATGTTTCTTCCTCAAGATCTAGCCAGGAGCTCTCCAGCGGCAGTCCGGGGACCCCAGTGACCCAGAAAGATCCTCTGGGTGACCGAGGTAAACTTCTCAGACATCAGCTGCTTCTGACATGACTGCAAATTCTAGATGCCATCCTAAACAACAGCTTCACAATGGGGCTCTAGCCTGAATAATAATTTACTTAGGACATTTAATCAAAACCAGCCCTCATTTAATCAGGAGTATCATCAAAAGCAGCCCTGGTTCTCTCCCTACTCCTCGGGCCAGTTTTGTGTGTGTGAGAGTGGGTGCAGTAGGGCGTCTGTGGGGTCTTCTGTCAGCCTGCGCAGCTCCCAAATGGGAAATGTCTGAGGGGCATGGCTGAGCACCCCTGGTCCTTGGGGTTCCCTATTTTGGAGTTTACAACATTCAACTTGACTGAAGCCTGTGTCTTAGTGCTCATGCTGGGAGACCTGAGTTCCTGGACAAGGGTATAGCCCACCTTGCTCTCGGAAGGCTTGCAGTCAAGTTAACTCATTTCTTTGTTTTTCATCGTGAAAATTTCCAAACATACACAAAAGTAGAGAGAGCAGTTGGCATCTAGGTACCATCACCCAGCTTCAACAACTCTCTACACTTTGTATACTTCCTCTCTCCATCCTTCTCCGCCTTTAATGTTTTTTTGTGTGGAGTGTTACAAAGCAAATCTCAGGAGTCATGTCTTTCACTTCTAGACTCCTCAGTATGCATCTGAAAAAACAGAGGGACAGTTTCTTACATGATCACAAAGTGGTTATTGCACTCACCAAAATTAAAATATTCCCCATATTCAGTTGCTTTATACAAATGAAGGTCCAAACAAGATCTATTCACTGTATCTATGAATTTCTCTTAAATATTTTAAAAGTCTTTAAAAATATGCCAGTTTCCTTTCCTCCCTCCCCCAATCTTCATGACACTGATTTGAATTTAACTCATTCCAACAAATATTTATTGAGTGCCTGACTGCTCTATACCAGGGGCTCAGCTCAATGTTTTGTTATTAACAACACCAGTGGTTACCCTTTCTGTAGTGTTACTATGTGTCAGGCTTTGTGTTAGCATTTTGTATATTTGGTGTCAAAATCCCCTGAGATAGAGTTTATTGTCTCTATTTTCCCTTTTTTGTAGTTGACCTCATGGAGACCAGAGAAGCAATAACCTGCTCAAGGTCACACAACTAGCAAGCGGCAGAATTGGGTTTTAAAGCAAGCACCAGTGGCTCCAGAGTTTTCCTTTCCCCTGCTTCCCTGGGATGCACAGAGAGAGACCGCATCCTCAGTCGGAAGGAATTGGGGAGGATGCTTGTTGGAAGGGCTCGTGAAGGGCTCCCCCAGGGCCAGCATGAAAGACTATTTGCTGGAATGATTTGCTGGAATGAATGTTGCTTCCCCAGACCATGTGAAATGGGGCTTCAGTAAGGGAAAACGAGAAGGGAATGGTGAGACACTGAACTCATTTTATCCTAATGTGACCATCTATATGTATATGGCTATTTGTTTTATTCAGGATCACATGGTAACTGGGAGTTGGAGAATATGGAGCTTTACAACAAAGTTCACTCTGAATTAGTTAAACTCTTTGAGCTGTTTAGGACAGAAACCCAAATGTAATGGGCTTAAGCAAAAATTATTTAATTATTTATTGGCTCAGTTAGCTGGAAAGTTGGGAGGGGCATAGCTTCAGGCACTGCTAGGTCCAGAGGACCAACAAAGTGAGCATCATCATATACCAAACACCAAGCAAACTTTTTTTTAAGATTTTATTTATTTATTTGACACAGAGAGAAACAGCGAGAGAGTGAACACAAGCCGGGGGAGTGGGAGAGGGAGAAGCAGGCTTCCCGCGGAGCAGGGAGCCCGATATGGGGCTCGATCCCAGAACCCCCCTCTTTTTTTTTTAATTTTATTTATGCGAGCGCCTGGGTGACTCAGTCAGTTAATCATCTGCCTTCGGCTCAGGTTGTGGTCCCGGGGTCCTGGGATGGAGCCCCGTGTCTGGCTCCTTGCTCAGCAGGAAGCCTGTCTCTCCCTCTCCCTCTGCCGACCGTACCCCTTGCTTGTGCGCTCTCTCTCTCTCCATTGCTGTGTCAAATAAATTAATAAAATAAAATCTTAAAAAAAGATTTTATTCATGTATTTTGAGAGAGAGAGCACAAGCTGGGGGTACAGTTGGCAGAGGGAGAAGCAGACCCCCCGCTGAGCAAGGAGCCCAATGTGGGGCTCCATCCCAGCACCCTGGGATCACAACCTGAGCTGAAGGCAAACGCTTAACGACTGAGCCACCCAGGCGTCCCAAGGCAAACTCTTTATAGTGATCCTCATAACATCTTCCCAAATAAGCATCGCCACTTTCCCATTTCCCATTCTACAGTTGAAGAAGCTGAGGTTCAGGGAGATTAAGCGACTTCCCCAAGGTCAATGCAACTAGCAAGGGGTAGAACCAGGACTCGAACCCCGTTCTGTTTGGAATTTGTCCGATTCCAAGACTGGATCTTTTGCCACTAGGCAAACCCTGGCTCCCTGACTTATGGAAGTCCCTACGACTGTGCTAGAGGTGTTACAAAAGCCCATGGCAAGTCCTGCTTAACAGATCTGCATGGTGACCCCAAGCAGCTGCCTCCTAATCCAGCTTCCCAAGCCCCTCAGCTGTGGAAAACAAGCATTCTAATGCCAGCCATTCCTAATCTCTGCTAACCATGGTATTTTTCTTTATTCTCTAGGGGCATGATGTTCTGGGGGATACAAAGGGGCTTGCAGTTTGCTCACTTTCATCTGCTGATACATCTAACAAATATTTATTGAGCACCTACTGTATACCAGGTGCCAGTGCTAGGTGCTTTCTACGTTGTAACTCACATCAGCCCAGTGAGGTGTCAATCCCCGTTGCCCCCACCTTACAGATGAGACAGACAAGCTGGAAACTTGCCCAAGCTTGCATGGCTGGTAAATAGCAGAACTGCAGTTTGAACCCAGGTGGTCTGACTCAGAGGCTGTGGATTCTGTTCAAAGAGCTGACAATCTAGCAAGAAATTGGAGACATGAAAATACAGTTGTGAAGGGGAAACATTCGTCAGTAGCAGGGTGGTGAAATCAGCTGGGGTATGGCCACACTCTGCCATGCTGTGCAGGAGTTAAACAGAACGTGTGTGTGCCGATGCGCAGATGGATCTCCTAGGTATGCTACTGGTGAAAAATCAAGGTGCAGAACAATATACACGGTGTGATACCACTTATGCAAAACAAAATACTGTAGTCTTAATGCGCTGAAGCACTTCTGGGGAAAAACACACACACCAAACAGTGGGACTGGTTGTCAAGAGGACGTAGTGTCTACCCGCAGTGTTCCCAGTTTTTACAAGGAAAATGTGTTCATAATTTAGAAAAGACAGTCAACATGATAATGTTATATATGCTAAGAGAGAGGGAGAAGCTCAGAGTACTATGGGTGGCCAATACAGTTAAGAGGAGGTGGTAATCAGGGAAGTCTTCCTGGAGGAAGGGACTCTTGCTTCCTCGCGGAGGAGAGACTGAGTTGAGTTTCGAGGACTGAGTAGGTCTCATTACATAGAAACCTGGACAGAAAGTGTCCTAAGCAGTGGGAACAGTATGTGCAAAGACCCAGACAGGAGATTGAACATGATGTCAGAAAGGATCAGGCTAGCCCTTCTTAAAGCATATCACTGGGGATGAGGATTAAAAATGCAGATTTCCAGACCTCACTACAGACTTTATAGAGGTGGGCCTGGGGATCAGACTCTTTAGACACACTGACTTTTGTTTTCAATATGCAAAAATCAATTGTATTTCTATACACTGGCATGGAAAATTTGAAAAGGAGGTTAAGAAAAACAATTCCACTTAACAATAGTATCATAAAGGATAAAATACCAGAAGCACATTTAACAAAAGTGTAAAACATCACTGAAGGAAATGGAAGGCCCAAATGGAAAGACATCCTATGTTCATGGGAAATACTCCCCCAAACTGTCTGCAAATTCAATGCAATGCCTACAAAATCAAAGCTGGCTTCTTTTCAGAAATTGACAAGATGATCCCAAAATTCATATGGAAACACAAGGGACCCAGAATAGCCAAAACAGTCTTGAAAAGTATGAAGTTGGAGGACTCACACCTGCTGATTTTAAGATTTACTACAAAGCTATAGTAAAAGCAGTGTGGTTCCAGGGAAAAGATAGACATTTCCCCAGAAAAAATACGCAAATGGCCAATAAATCCATGAAATGATGCTCAGCATCATTTAGCCACCAAGAAACACAAATCAAAACCACAATGAGGTATCACATCCCACACAGTAGGACAACTGTAATCAAAAACAAGGGTTGGAGAGGATGTGGAGGACCCAGAGAGTTCCTCTCGTGCAGATGGGAATGGCAAATGGGGCAGCCTCTGTGGAAAACAGTTTGGCGGCTCCTCACAAAATCAAACATAGAATTACCATATGAGAAAGCCATTCCATTTCTGGGTGGATACCCAAAAAACTTGAAAGCACGGACTCAAATGGATATTTGTACACCCGTGTTCACAGCAGCTCAGCCTGAGTCCCTGGGGGGTGCAAATAATAAAAAGCTGCCATTTAGCTATTGAGGCCATTTGATGAGACACTTTCCATGCTTTATCTCAGCTCTCTTGACCTACTTGTGAAGTAGGTTTTGGTATTTCTCTCTCTCTTTCACAGTTGGGGAAATTGAGGCTCCGAACAGTCATGCGTCCTATCCATACTCACACAACTGTAAGCGGCAGAGCTGGGCTTTTCATCCAGGCTTTCTTCCAGTGTGCTGGGTGTTTTCCTATGAAGGTTGCCTAGGTTAGAAAGAATGATTATACTCCATTATGTTATTTGCCATCTAAATGTGATTAATAAACCAAAATTCTGTCCCCAGAACCATAAATAACAACTAAAATGTGACGACACGCAAAAAGCTCAGGATGTGGGTCATCCTGGTTCTTCCACTGAGTGCCTGTGTGACCTTGGGTGAATTCCTCAACCCCTCTGAATCTCAGCTTTCTTGGAGAAGACTTTCAAACCTAAATGAGCTTAAGAATCGGCAGAGCTGATTTAAAAATATTCCACTCAGGGGCGCCTGGCTGGTTCAGTTGTTAGAGCATGTGACTCTTGATCTCAGGGTGGTAAGTCCGAGCCCCACATTGGATATAAACATTACTGAAAAATAAAGTTAAAAAAATAAAAATAAAAATGTTCCATGCGATGGCAAGGATAGATCTTTAAAACATGTTGCTCAACAAGAGAAGCAAACACAAGTAAGTTCATGCATTATTATTTCATTCACATGAGGTCCCCAACCAGGCAAAACTAGTGTTAGAAGTCAGAGTGGATGGTGTGACCTCTGGAGGAAGATGAAGGGTGGTGTGATCTGGAAGGGAGTGAAGGAGATTTTGGGGGGTATGCAATGTTCTATTTGTTGACCTGGGCTGGCCACATGGGTATTTTCACTTTATGGAAACTACTTGAGCTATATAAATTACTTTTTGTGCAATTTTCAGGATGTGTTATACACCACAATAAAAAAAGTTAAAACCCTCAAAGATTCCTGAGTACCATTCCAAAAGTCACCCTAAAATTTGTGTTTTTTCAAATTCTTCAGGTGACTCTCCTAGAACCATGAGGAATTGTTTTGGAGCTAAAATACGTATAATGTGGGGCGCCTGGATAACTCAATCGTTAAGCTTCTGCCTTCAGCTCAGGTCATGATCTCAGGGTCCTGGGATTGAGCCCCGGCGTCCGGCTCCCTGCTGAGCAGGAAGCCTGCTTCTCCCTCTCCCACTCCCCCTGTTTGTGTTCCCTCTCTTGCTGTCTCTCTTTCTCTGTCAAATAAATAAATAAAATCTTTAAAAAAACCCACATATAATATTATGACCTGCACTGTGATTTTATTTAAGACAGTATTTTTCAAGTTCTGCACACTTTTTTTTCTACCAGGGGACCCTGGTAAAATCAAATGGTATCCCATACTTAGAAACAGCATTTCCTGGGGGTAAGTTTGTGCGATAGTTGTATCTCTTCACCAGTGGAAAGACATTTGGATTGTTTCCAGTTTATGTGATTATAAATAAAGCTATTACAAACACTTATGTACAGATTTCTGTGTGCCCATGAATTTTCATCTCACTTGGTAAATAAATACTTAGAAATGGGATTGCTGGGTTTTATTGTAAGTATGTGTTTAACTTTATAAGCAATCGTAAAACTATATTCTGAAGTGGCTGCACATTTTGCATTCCCACCAGTGATGTATGAGAACTCCAGTTGCCCCATACTCATCAGCACTAGGTATTGCCAGCTTTATTTTTCAATTTTAGCCATTCTAATAAGTGTGTAGTAGTATCTCATTACAGTTTTAATTTGCATTTCCCTAATGACTAATAATGAGCATCTTTTCATGTGCTTATTTGCCATTCATAGATCTTCTTTGGTGAAGTGTCTCTTCCAATTTTTTGCCCATTTTAACATTGGGTTTTCTTATTATTGAATTTTGCAAATTCTTTATATATGTTGGATAATTGTGATTTATCAGGTATATGATTTGTAAATATTATCTCCCTTTGTGTGGCTTGTTTTTTTCATTTTCTTAATAATGTCTTTCAAGGGATGCCTGGGTGGCTCAGTCGGTTAAGTGTCTGACTTCAGCTCAGGTCATGATCCCAGGAGTCCTGGGATCGAGTCCAGCATCCAGCTCCTTGCTCATCAGGGAGCCTGCTTCTCCCTCTGCCTGCTACTCCCCCTGCTTGTGCTGTCTCTCTGATAAATAAATAAATAAATAAATAATAAATCTTTTAAAAAATAATGTCTTTCAAAGTGCAGTTCTTAATTTCAATAAAGTCTAATTTATCAATTTTTTTTCTTTTATAGATTGTGTTTTTGGTATCATGTCTAAGAACTCTCTGAGAGACCAGCATTCTTGACATGGTTCTACCACTGGTAGCCACTTCCCTCTCTCTGGGCTTCTTTATCTCCAGCTTATAATAAAATGATTGCAGTAGAGGTTCTGTAAGTGCCTGTCCAGTTCTGCTATTTTAAGTCTAAATAGCAGCCTAAGACTAATCATATCAAGGACCCTATAAGAATAACTCTATGTCCATTTTCTGAGCATTTCACAGGCGCTAGGCATTGAGGCAGGGGCTTATGCATTATCTCTTTTCATTGCCACTTATTCCCATGGGAAGTAAGTACTGTTATTAGTCACATTTCACAGAGGAAGTCCCTGAGGCCAAGAGAGGTCAAGTCACTTGTTCAAGTGCTCAAGTCCACTTGACACGCACCTGGTCAGAGCAGAGTTGGGATTCAAGCATTATCAGTGTAAATGGCCATGGTGGTGTGGTGCCCGTGATCGCTAGGTGAATGGTCCCATGTGAATTGCGCTGATTAGTTGGAGGAGAACCTTAGGGGCGAGCAGAGGGTGGGGAAATAGTCTCCCTCAAGTGAGAAGGGAGGTGGGGCGGGGGTAGGGGGTGGGATTTCTTGGGGGAAATTTACCGCCAGCAAATTGCTAAAATCCTTGTGCCTGCCTGTGGGTCACTGGGGCCCTTCCGGACTCCCCCCTCTGATGGCCTCAAGAGCGCTAGGTGGAACCCTTCGCACCAAAAGCGGAGGGAGACGCAGCGAGGCTGGAATGGAAGCCAGATGGGCTCCGCCGCACCCAGGGTACACACGCGTGCGCCGGATCGTGTGTGTGTGTGTGTGTGTGTGTGTGTGTGTGTGTGCGCGCGCGCACGCACTCGACAGTTTGTGGGCTCATCTACTTCTGTGATTGCGCGTGGACGTGGGCGATCTTCGCAGCAGTATGTGTGCGGACCGAGAGTGTGATTGAGATCAGTGTGATTGAGAGCACATGCCTGCACGTGCCGTGAGTGTAGTTCAATTTGCTAACTCACCAAACAGCAGTGCAGAGTTAGCTGTGTGCCAGCCCCCTGCGGGGGGCCGGTGCCCGGGATACAGGGTGACAAAATGGTTGAGGACCTTGTCCTCCCCTGCAGAAGCAGACTGAGGGAAGGGAAGTGTCAAGGGGACAAACCTTAAATCAATCCAGAAAAAAACACACAAAATTAACCTCGTGGGTGCGTGTGTCCGGGTCTGGGCGATTGTGGGCGTGTGATGGGTGAACCGGGGTTCTGGAGCACCTGCTCTCCCCTGCTCGTGGGTGCAGTGGCGGCGAGGCAGGCGGCTGTGCATCCTGCCTTGTGCTGTGAGTGGGGGCGGGGGGCGAGCCTTGAACCTGTCGTAAACCCCAGCCGACTGCGTCCAGGGGTCCGCGGCCATTCGCCTTGCAGCAGCTCGTCCACGGCGGAAGCAGCGTGACCCGCCAGGGCAGCATCCCCACGTTTGCCTTGGGGACCTGTCGTCCGCACTCAGGCTGAGCCAGTCCCTCCAGGAAAGCATTCCTCTCCGTCACCTCGCCTCCAAAGTCGCTCTGAAAGCCCCAAACCAAGCTGATGTGAGGGCCGAAGGACACCACCGAGTAACTGACGAGGAAGAGGAGACCGATGGGGCGGAGGGGCCCGTCGCATCCCGCAGGAGTCCGGGCGGCTCAGACTTGCCCTCCCGGCTCCTGAGTCCTCCGCTCTGCCATTGGGCCAGTAGGTGGCGCTAGAGGCCAGGGCTAGGCAGGCGGCCCGCAGACCCGGAGGCTTTGGACTCTGGGGAAAGGACCGGCAAACCGTCTGCGGTGGTGATGGAGCACTTGCTGTGTGCGGGCCCTTCACGCATTAGCTTGTTTAACCCTCCCATTATCTTGTTGATTATCCCATTTTACAGATGAGGCAACCGAGGCACAGAGATTCCTTTTCAGTAACTTTCCTATGGCCACTCCACTTTGTGTGTGGCAGAACCGTGGCCGCAAGCGCAGTTCAGGGGGCCAAGTGGTACTCTCACACGAAGCACCTCACTGTACCAGGTGGGGGAAGCAGGGGTAGAGAGTTGGCCCAGGTCTTGCTGGGAGTGGGTGTGAGGCAGGCAGGCTGGGAACTGGTCTCTGACGCCAGCTGATTGTGAGCTGAGGGGCAGAGCTGCATCTGGGACAGGGGTGGTGGATATCCTGGGAGGAGGGCGTGGCTGGAAGGAGCAGCAGAGGGTCTGAACCCTGCCCAGCCTCCTTTCTCCAGGGCCTCCCCAAGTCTTACAGTATTCCAGCTCACTGGTCTTGTCCGTGGGGGCGAGGGGAGGTGTCCAGTCTTCCCTGTGACCCTCTCCTCCTCAACCCCAGATGTTCCTGCTCACCCTGTTCTCCGCACAGCCCCTCTGGGAAGCCTTCTCCGACCACTGAGGCCCAAGAATCCCTCCCATCCTACCTGCTCCTGGAGGGGAAGTTCAGGTAGCCATCTTTGTAACAAGCTGCCCAGGTGTCCTACCACGTGGCCGGATAGGAAACCACCTCCACCAAGCCAACCCCCAGGCTTGCACCTGAAACCAGCGGTTGTTGCCTGCCTTTTTAAATACACCCAGTCTGAGGGTCATTAAGTGAGGAGGGCACCTGATGTGATGAGCACTGGGTGTTATAAGCAACTGATAAATTATTGAGCACTATACCTGAGACTAACGATATGCTATGTGTTGGCTAATTGAATTTAAATAAAAAAATTAAAAGGAAAATTAAAAAAATACACCCAGTTTGCTCTCCCACAATGGGAAGCTCGTGGGCTCCTCAGAGGCTCTTGGCATAGCCCCCCACCTCCTCATCCCCAGGCCCTGCCCAGAGCCCAGGACAGTGGCTTGGCAGGTCTCTAGCCCTCATTCTGCAAATTGCTCTGAGCCCCCAGTAGGTGCCCCGCACTGTCCTAAGCAGTGGGGAGAATATCTCAGCTCACCTCCTCATGGCAGAGACAGACAAGAAGCAGAAAGCAGATATGAATTTTAGTCTCTGATTGAAAAGTAAAACAGAGAGGGGCGCCTGGGTGGCTCGGTCAGTTAAGTGTCTGACTTCGGCTCAGGTCATGATCTCAGGGTCTTGGGATCGAGCCTCCTGTTGGGCTTCACTCTCAGGGGGAGTCTGCTTGTCTCTTTCTCCCTCTGCCTCTCCCCTCCTCAATCATGCTCTCTGTCTCTCTGTCAAATGAATAAAATAAAAAAAGAAAAGAAAAGAAAGAAAAAACCCCGATGAATGATAGTGTGACAGTGGGGTGGGAGGGGCCTCCCTCAGGGCAGCTGGGGGAGGCCTCTTTCGGATGTGCCATTTGAGAAGACACCCAGAGGGGGAGTCTTTTGAAGATCTGGGAAGGGGTTCCAGACACAGGAAGAGCAAGTTCCAGAGTCCTGGAGCGAGAACAACCTGGGGGGAGTGGTCCAGGAGGGAAGGAAGGCAGGCGTGGTGGGGGCACCCCAGAGCAAGGGCTGAGTTCAGAGAGGTCAGCAGGGCCTTGTGGGCGGAGCATAGGTTTGGGGTTTATTCTTTGTAGAGAGGAAGCCCCTTGGAGGGTCCTAAGCAGGAGAGTGAGGGCCTCCATTTAGCTTTAATCTCTGGTTGCTGGTTGCCGAGGGTTCCTCCCTGAGGGTCCCATGACTGCCCTCCTCCCCACCACAGGCTGAGAACGCTTGGGGCACGGCTGGTAGCCAGGGCGCCTGACCCGGGTCTGCTCGGGTCTGCAGAGTTAATCCCCTGGCCCAGAGCAGCCTCTGATTAGCAGGCCCTACCACTCCCCACTGATAAACTCCCAGGCAGGTCTCTGGCTAGGAGAGAGTGAAGAAATCCAAGCAGGCAGAGGAGGGGGTGCTCCCGCAGCGGCAACCGAGGAGGCCTTATCTCTCCCCTTCCTAAGGTGCTGAGTTTCCTGGGTGAGAGCCGCTGCCGGGTCTGTCCCTCATTTGGCACTTTCAGAGCCACTATCTCGGCCAGGGCCCAGGGTGGATTTTATGGGGCCCTACTTAAAGAGGAGAAAACAAAGTTAGGTGCAGGGCTCAGAAGGGGCGCGTGCAAGGTGGGGCCCTGGTGAGCGTCCACCTCTGGCCTGTCAGGGGAGTCAGCCCCACATGCAGATCCCGGAGTGGAGGCTGAGTGCCTGAAGGTGGTGGGGGTAGTGGAGGAGTCTCTGCTGCTGTGTTTCCTGACTCCCAGTCCAGTGTTCTTTCCCCTACCCAACTCACCTAAAAGGACAGCTGCCCCTTCTCCTCGCCTCAAGCCACAAGGGGTGGGGTAGCACAGGGCATGGTGGAGATGGGTGGACAGCTAGCTTCCTGGGGAGGAAAGGGTTCGTGGTGGGGCGGGGGGAGTATCAGGACTGGCTACAGGGTCCGGTGTGAGCCAGGACCTCCATCTCCCTATCAGATGTTCTAGACCTACATGTTCTGAACCAACTGGAGTTCAGAGCAGCGTCTCAAGGACCTGGCTGAGGATCAGAATCCCCAGGAACATGTTAAAATGCAGTTTCTGGGGCCCCAATCCCAGACCCATTCCAGGGGTGGGGCCAGGAATTTCTATATTGAACACACTTGCTAGGTTCTCCTTCAGCACAGACAAGGTTGAGAAACACTGATTTGACCACTGGCCCTGAGTCCTGGGGCTCTGCCTACCTGTGTCAGGTGGGGCTTCAACAGCGGTTATCAAGGACGAGGAAGGCGTGTGCGTGTGCACGTATGTGTGCACGTGTGTGTTGTGCACACTCTCATCCAGGGCAGGAGGCCTATGGGCTGTGCCTGGGCTTCATTCCTGCCTCTAGAACTTAGAGTGGAACCACCTCGGGTTTTCCCTCTGCTCACCTCTTGAAGGGAGTTACTGAGACCGAGCACGGGAATTATTAAGACAATTGTTATTCTCTGCCGGTCCTTTAGAGAGCCTGGGCTGTGTGCACAGTCCTGTGAGGGCGCTGAGACAGTCGTGCCCTGGGCCAGATGGAGAAGGTGGGCCCAGAGAGGGGAGGGGTCCTGTCTGAGATCACCCCGCTGCTAACTGGCCAGGCTGAGATTTGAACCCAGGGCTGTCTGATTCCAGAGTGCCTATTTTTAGGCCATTCTTTCCTTCTCCGCTCCCTTTTCACGTCCTGTCTCCCTCAGTGGCGTTCACTGAATGCCTCTGTGCCAGTCAGAGAGCCTGGCGCCTTCTCCTGGGCGCTTTTGCGGAGCCGGCTGCACGAGGTACGGCGGTGCGTGGTTGCACTCCGGACACTGTAAAGTGCTCTCTGGCCGCAGATGGTCTCGTTCACTCCGCAGCGCTCACCATGCTTCACTCACAGCTCCTCCCCCTGCTTCACTCTCCAAGTTCCAGGGGCATCAGGGACACCTGAGAACTGGTTACAGCGCAGATTGCCCAGCCCCGCCTCCAGAGGTTCTGGCTCAGTTGGTCAGGGCTGGTCCTGGGACTCTGCATTTTTTACAGCTTCCCAGGCTGTGTGCGGCAGGTGCTTTGAACACTGCACTTGAAGATACTCGGTAATAGGAGGACTGATGTCAGGAGAAAGGCAAGGACATCATCTGGTGGGCTTGAGTCTTCGATGATGAAAGTTAAGAAGTTCTTCCTGGAAAAATGTACAAACCCACCTACACACAAGATCTGGCATGGTTTCAGGCAATTCCTGGATCCTTGAAAGCCAACCGTGGATCCTTGCCCCCAGTGTCAGAACCATCCCCTGATGGAAACACCAGACCTCAGCTCACCTCTGCCACGTAGGCTCCCCAGACCTCTCGGCAAAATCGCTTCTCTGCGTTCCCACGATGATTGGTGAGGACATAACTCCACCAGGGTAGCTGTGTACATATTTGCCTCCCCTCCTGGACTGTGGGACTTGAAAACAGTCATTTTCCCCCCTTCTTAACACGTGAGAAGATAGACTTCCCTTTGAGGTTCGGCCTAACCATGCAATTTACAGTAGCCGGTAAAATGTTGGTGATACAAACTTTATGAGCCAGTGTGGGATTCACCACACTCTCTTCACCTTTCCCGTGACCTTGGAAATGCACATCTAGGTGGAGGAGCCACCAGCTGCTGTCCCCGAGTACGTGGGTGAACAGAAACCCCTGCGCACCTGTGTTGGACACACAGCATGAGCATGAACTCAGCCTGTGTTGCGCTAAGTACTGGGTTGTTTGTCGCTGCAGCATAACCTGGCTTGTCCTGACGGATTGGGTGCTTTGAAGCCATGAGCTTTGGGTCTCCAGCTCCTTCACAGGCTGGTGCAGAGGAGGCCCTCAGTCACACCAGCTACCATTTATTAAGACCTTGCTAGGTGCCAGGCACTGTTCACTGTTATCTCACCGAAAAGTCCCACCAACCCTAGAAGTCAGATGTTGTTATTCCCAGTTTACAGATGAGGGATGTTTCTGGCTAGCGAGTGGCCTAGGAACCCACGTCTCTGTCCTCCAGGACCCTATCTGCAGCGCCACTTAGGACCCAAGAGACAAGCCGGCTGGTGGCTTTTCTTGCCGCCCCCTAAGCCACTGGCTTCTCACTGAGCCTCGGTGTCCACAGTCATAGTAATGCTCCTCTCCCAGGTCGGCTGTGACAGGCGAAGTGCTCTGCACAGCACCTGGCAGGTGGTAAGTGCTCACTAATGGTAGCTATCACTTTTAGTTATGATGCTTCTCTGCCTTGGAGACAAGTTCTTTGAAAGAACAAATGAATGGAGAAGGGTGGCGTGAACTGGAAGTTGGGATGAGAAGTCTGGGGACACACTGGGAGCCAAAAAGCAAACGTGGCTCTTTTTTTAAATGCCTCCCTCAACCAACCTAGAAGTCAGCTTCCCTCTGCTGAGCCGGCACTGTGTGCCTGGTTCGGGGCAAGATGCTTCACACACATCACCTTGACCCGATGAGAGAGGGGCTGCTATTCACCCCCATTTTACAGATGCGGAAACTGAGCCTGGGGCAGTGAAGGATCTTGCCCAAGGACTCACCGCAAGAAGCAGCAGCGCCAGGGGACCCAGCCGGCTGCCTCTGAAGCCTGGGACAGAAGTCTCTTCATGGGGGAACCCAGGGCAGGCCAGGCAGCAGCGAGCCCAGGTCCGGGGGCTTCCACTTCAGCTCTTTCTCCTCTACAGCCTTCTCTCTGCTTACCGGAAAGGTGTGAAAAGAGCACACGCGCACCCCCCTTCCCCCGCCCCCCCCAAAGCGAGCCAGCCCAGCCGAGGAACCGCCCCCGGGCCGCCCGCGGCCCCTCCCCGCCCGCACAGACTCCCTGTCACCACCGTGATTGGTAGACTAAACAGCTGGAGCGGAGCCGGCCTCCTCGCCTGCTCTGGCCGGGGCGGCCGGCTTTCAAAGACGGGCCTCGGCGGCTATCTCCCCCATCAGCCCCAGCAGCATTTAGCCACTTTCTTCAAACACCCAGCCAGGGCATGATGGTTAACGTCAAATCTGGCAGCAAGTCATAACCTATAGGGCTGGGACATTTATCACGGGGCCGGGGAGGCCCCTGGGGACTTCAAAGAGGCCTGAGGGGCGGGGAGCGGGGGGCGGGAAGGGGGCTCCTGGCCCGGGCTTTTCCTCCACCCAGATCCTCAGGTCCCTCAGAGCCGGAGGGATCAAGGGGCTATCTCTGTTGGCCGGCCCAAATCATAATAATGATAATAAGAAATGCTGTTGACCTGTAATAGCTGTTGTGTATCGAGGGTCACTCTGCATGTTTTATTTTGATTTTAAATTATTTATTTATTTATTGAAGTAATCTCTACACTCAACATGGGGCTCGAACTCCCGACCCGGAGATCAGGAGTCACATGCTCTCCACACTGAGCCAGCCAGGCGCCCCCACTCTACATGTTTTATCTCATTTAATGCCCAGAGCCACTCTGTGAAGCATTTATTGTTATTTTTAGAGATCAGGAAATGGGGTGGAGAGAGGTTATGCCATTTGCCTAAAGCCGCCTGGTTAATAATAAAAATAGCGTCAACAACAGTAATTGTATCTGTCATGTTTGGAGTGATTACTCTGTGCAGGTGCTTTGTGTTACCTCATTTAATCCTCCAGGTACTCTCTGAGATGAGCATTATTATTCTCCTCCTGAAGAGGAGAAAGTCCGACAGATATTAGTGGCTTTCCCAAGGTGACAATGACTGGTAAAAGTGGCAGAGCTGGGATTCAAAAGCAACAGACCTGCTTCAAACCAGGTTCCCAACCATCTTGTAGTACAGCCTCTGGGGGCTGGGGCCTGGGGTCCCCAGGGGCAGCCCCATCCTCCTCATCCTTGTCATTGCATTCATGGGGCACTGGGAAGCCAGAGAGCAGTCCTGGGTGTCCTGCTGTCAGATCCCAGGCCTGACAGAAATCCTTGGCCTGCCCTAGAAGCTTCCAGCTGGGGAACTCAAGGCCTCCTGGGGCAAGGGGGAGAAATGGAGGAGCCAAGAACGTTGCCTCCATCCAGCTGTCTGCCCAGGACTCTTTCATGCAGGTGGCCCCCCTACACGTGGCTAGTGTCCCACGTGAGAATGCTCCAGAAGGCTTCCTGGAGGAGGTGATATCTGGGCTGATGAGAAGATGGGAATAAGGCTTATGTAGAGGGAGCAGGCCAATGTATCAGCCAAGATTCTCCAGAGAAACAGAACCAATAGGATGTATATACACATACATACGTATATATGATACATACATATGAGAATGAGAAAGAGAAAGATCGAAATGGAGATTTTAAGGAATTGGCTCACGTGATTATGGGGTCTGGCAAGCCTGAAATCTATAAGGGAGGCCAGCAGCCTGGATACTCAGGGAAGGGTCGATGTTGCAGTCTTGAGTATGAAAGCTAGAAATGTAAGCAGAATTTCTCTGTTGCAGTCTGGAGGCAGAATTCCTTTTTATCCGGGGAAACTTAATCTCGCCTCCTAAGGTCTTCAAATGATGGACGAGGCCCACCCACATTATGGAGAGTGATCTGCTTTACTCAAAGTCTACTGACTTAAATGTTAATCACATCTAAAAAATACCTTCACGGCAACATCTAGGCTGGTGTTTGACCAAGCAAGTGGGCACCACAGACTAGCCAAGTTGACACATAAAATTACCCACCATGGAGGGCAACTATCTGTATGGCTCCATTTATAGGAGGGACCTAGAAGAGTCAAATTCACAGCGATAGAAAGCAGAATGGTGGTTACCGCGGGCTGAGGGAGAGGGGAATGAGGAGCTAGCATTTGAGGGGTACAGAGTTTCAGTTTGGGATGATGAAAAAGTTCTGGAGACGCATGGTGGTTTGCACTGAAATGTGAACGTAAGTAATGTCACTTCACTGTACATTTAAAAATGGTTAAAATGATAAATTTTATGGTATGTATATTTTACCACAATCAAAAAATAACCATCACAGGCACCGAAGGTCCAGGTTGGAAAGGGTGATGGGGAGGAAAAGCCCCACGTGAAGGATGTGAACTCATTCAATTGCTCACCCACCAGATATTGTATGTGAAGTCTACACATGCCAGAACCATGAGAGGGCTGGGCAGACAGCGGGCAATGACAGGGTAACTTAGATTCTTTATCTCATCTCGTGGTTGCAAAGAGCCCAGGATGGAAGAGTGGTACTATCCCCATTTTACAGGTGAGGAGGCTGAGAGGCCTATGATTTGATCAAGGTCAGACCATAACCCAGTGGCAGAGTGAGGACTGAGATCCAAATCTGTCCAATGACCAAGTCATTTGTGGGGAGTACTGGCTGGAAAGAACACAGAAAATAATTTTTGCCCCCAAAAGTTTGGGGGTGAAATAAAAGAGAAAGAGGGAGTGGGGGCCTGAAGGAGAAAAAGAACTGGGGCAGGTCTCCTTTTGGAAAATAGGGAAGACTTGAGAATGTTTGTAGATGTGGGGGGAGAACCCCAGAAGGAGTGGGAGAAAGGTCAGGGTGGGTGGTTGAGGGACACAGCTGAAAGCAAGATGGTGGCACATGGAAGAATCAGAGACTCTTGAAGAGAGGGGCAGGGCAGCAGCAGGGGCAGAGTTGAGGAGAGGGGGCCAAGGGATGGGGTGCAGGAGGAGCAAGGTAGGGGCATGGGCTCCTGAATCAGAGGGATATGGGCTCAGAGTTCAAGTCACAGCTCTTGCCTGTTAGCCTTGTAGCCTTGAGTAAGCCACTTAAGCACCCCAGACCTCAGTTCCATCCCTCATTCAATGGGGGTGGTAATAGGTCATGGGTTATTTTGAGTATTAGTTAAGATATGATTGGGACGTTTCTATCCACAGTGGGTACCTGGGTCAACAGGAGAGGAGAAACAGGTTGTGTGGGCCGCCGAGAGGGCCCAGCTGAAGGGCTGAGAATATTCCAGTCAGCTCAGAGGGCATCCTTCCCCCTCTTGGCTGCCCAGGAGCCATGTGGGGCTGAGCAGGCTTCACCAGGATGGAGGTAGGCCAGAAAAGTGTTTCTGCTTGTTGTGCTTGTGATTCAGTCCCCCTGAGACCACACCACTTGGCCCTGCCCACAGTGGACCTGGGGTAAAGGGGAACTGCAGCCCCATGGGCCACACAATTGGTACATAATAGATACCTAAGGGGGAACGGTTACAACATTTGGTTCCGCTGCTTCGTAGCTGTATGACCCTGGACAAGTCTCTTAGCTTTCCTGAGCCTCAGTTTCTTCATCCGTCAAAGTGGGGTTTACAACCCTAGCCCCAAACTTTCAACAGTCGGTATCTCAGAGTAGAGAGGAGAGTGAGACACTCATGGGGAGAACTTCACTCTCATGGTGGAACCAATGAGAGAAAATATCAGCATTATCATTTACAGAGCATTTTTTCAACTTTTGCAAAGACATTCAGTTATTTCCAAGATTGGACCTCACCCTTCCTTCCTAGCTGCTTATTAGATCCTTCAACTCATTCAACACATGTTTATGAGAGGCTGACTGTGTGCCAGGCCATGTAGTAGGTGCTGTTGACAGAGGAGTGAGCAAAGCAGAGAAAACATCTACCACCATTGAGCTTACACTTGATGGGAGAGAACAAACACGCAGGCAAATGTCTACTATGTTAGGGAGTGATAAACATTATTAAAAATATAGGAGAGGGGTGCCTGGGTGGCTCAGTCAGTTAAGTGTCTGACTATTGATTTTGACTCAGGTCTTGATCTCAGGGTCAAGGTTGTGAGTTTGGGCCTGGAGTTGGGTTCCATGCTGGGCATGGATCCTACTTAAAAAAAAAAAAAAAAAAAAGTATATATATATATATATATATATATATATATATATGGGCAAGAGTCAAAGAGGGTTTTATTTTAGATTGGTCAGGGAAGGCTTCCCCGAGAAAATGGCATTTGACAAGAGCCTTAAGTGAAATGAGAGCTAAGTCAAGGGAATATCTTGCAGAGAGAATAATACAGGCAGAGAGAAACCCAAGGACAAAGACCTGAGGTGGGAACTCATGAGGCAGCTGCCATTCTTGCACCTGACCTTCAACCATGCTCTCATCCATGCATTCATCCATCCATCCACCCTCCTATTCCCTGTACATTTTATTTATCTGTCCCTCTCTCCCTGCATATCTCCAGCCATCTCTCCATCCATCCATCCATCCATTCACCCATCCAACCATCATGTACGGGGAATCTGTTGTGATTTGTCATTGGGAGGCATGGAGAGACTTGATGAGGAATTAGACACCATCTCAACTGATATGGAGAGCACAACCAAAGGGAGACAAGGACAAACAGTTGGTGCATGGGATGGCGGTTGATGGCATGTTCTCCATCACTCACTGTGTAGTTTTGCTAAGGAAGCTCTCTCTGTGTTTCCTCACCTTCATAGTTTTAGGAAGTCTTGCTCAGGTTTCACAGCTCAGGTTCTAGCCACCTTTTCTCCATGAGGTTTCTGGTCCTTCTTAAAATTCACTACCCCTTCTGGTTGGGACCTTCATCCTGCACTATTATGCTCCAACCTCTTTGGACTTCCTTGTGTAAATTTGAGTCTCCACCACTGGCTCATGAACTCCTTAAGATCAGGGTGAACATAGACAGCAACAGTACCAGCCTACCATTTATTGAATGCTTAACTATGTGCTAGCATTGTGCTAAGGCGTATTTTAAATATATTGCCTTATTACTCAAAATACACTTGAAGGGGACCTGCCCTCCTATGAGGGAAGTGCTGTCATTACCCCCATTTTATAGATAAGGAAACTGAGGCACAGAGAGTTAGGTGATTTGTCCATGTCACAAGCTAGTAAGTGGCAGACCCAAGACCTAAATCCTGGCCTCTCCAACTGCAAAGCCCATCTCTTGGGATGTTGCCCCCCTTACTGCTTAGTCTGACCCTAGCCTATACCCCCGTCCCAGCAGGTGCACTGAATAAACAGAGGGGGGAAACAGTGAAGTGGGGTTCACGGCTCTGGCGCAGACTGCCTAGTTTGAATCACACCTTCATTACTGGCATTCTAGTTTTGTGACCTTGGCCCTGGTCAAGTCAATTAACCTGTCTGTGTTTTAGTGGGCTCATCTGCAACGTGGGCGACTCATAGGTTTATTGTGGAGTAAAATGAGTAAAAGAAGGTGAATCGGTGCCCAGCACAGGGTACACAATCCATGAAAGTTAGCTACTCGTCTTATGTAAAAAACAGATGGCGACCTCGGTTTCTTCACAGTTTGGCTCTTGGTTCTTTCACAATTTGCCTATTGTACTTCCTCATTCTTACTTTACACTTCTGATTGAGACCATCCCTAAAAGTACCAGTATTTTTGCCTTTGGAACCTTTAAACTCTGCCAGGGGCCTGCAAGAAGAGGGGCAGACTGGGGGCGCCTGGGTGGCTCAGTTGGTTAAGCGACTGCCTTCGGCTCAGGTCATGATCCTGGAGATCCAGGATCGAGTCCCGCATCGGGCTCCCTGCTCAGCAGGGAGTCTGTTTCTCCCTCTGACCCTACCCCCTCTCATGTGCTCTCTCTCTCTCATTCTCTCTCTCAAATAAATAAATAAAATCTTTAAAAAAAAAAAAAAAAAAGAAGAGGGGCAGACTGAAGCATGGACGTAGAGGGCCTCATCCTGGTGGGGGCGGTAGAGCAGTGGGTCCGAGTCATCAGCCCTCACCGGGACTGGCAGACAGGCCCGTGGGCTCAGGCGGCACTTATCTGCCCCTCCCCAGGGGCCCGTGTCAGTTGGGCCCTCGGACCTTCCAGGGCCTCCCTGTAAATCACCCTGGATGATTTATACAGAGACGCCCAGTCCGCTAATCCAGTAAACAGGATAAGCAGGGTCCAGCCGGATTTATGGGCTGCCAGAAGGGCCTTCATTGTGGAAGATGTGCACACCGTTGACCCTTCTCCTGACCACTGGTCTGGAGTACCCTAATGGGCAGGGGTCAAGTCACCGAGTTCCAGGCCTCACTCTGCTCCCCCAACTGCTGATGGTGATGTTGGGTTGGTCCCTTTTCCCTCGTTGGGTTCCAGGTCCCGCAGGCCCAGATGTTGACTGGGCAGCGGGCATGCACTCAGCACCTGGAGAAGCTAAATGAATTATAAGTTGTGCCCTGATGTTCTGTGATGGGGACAAAGGCCCTGGAGTGTGGTGATGGGGCCTACAGGTGCCAGAGCCAGGCTGCCCCACACTCAAAACCTGGCTCCATCTAATATTTCCTAACTGCGTGATTCTCTGAGCCATAGTTACCCCTCTTCATGTAAAATGGCAATATTAGTACATTTTTCATGGGGTTGTTATTACAATGATAGTATAAGAGAATGCATAGGCTCACATAGCACCAGGCACCTAGTGAGGGGCCCGTAAGTATTGGCAGATCACAATTATTTCACAGATAATGGCACTGTGGATATATCACAGAGATTCTCGCCCAGTGGGGGGCCTGCTTGAGGTGTGTTGCAGCTTTGTCGTGGTTGTGCAGACTGGAAGGAACCTGAGTCCCTCCATGGGCCGTGGATGGGTAATCACGAGTTTGGCAGAAGGTAGATATGACAGACTAAATGTTCACATAGCAACATGGATGGACCTTGGAAATGGAATGGAAAGAGATAAAGCAAAGAAATAGTAACAATCACATAACTTAAAAATACACACACACAGGGGCGCCTGGGTGGCTCAGTCATTAAGCATCTGCCTTCGGCTCAGGCCATGGTCCCAGGATCCTGGGATCGAGCCCCACATCGGGCTCCCTGCTCGGCGGGAAGCCTACTTCTCCCTCTCCCACTCCCCCTGCTTGTGTTCCCTCTCTCGCTGTGTCTCTCTCTGTCAAATAAATAAATAAATAAAATCTTAAAAAAAATACACACACACACATACATACAGATGCAGTGCAATCTCTAACAAAATCTCAATAGTATTTTTTGTAGAAATAGAAAAGCTCATCCAAAAATCCATATCTAATTTCAAAGGACCCCAAATGGCCAAAAACAATCTTGAAAAAGAAGAACAAAGTTGGAGGTCTCATATTTCCTTATTTTGAACATACTACAAAGCCACAGTAATCAAAACAGTTGTGGCATAAAGATAGACATAAACCAATGGAATAGAATACAGATTCCAGAAATAAATCCTCACATATATGGTTAACTGATTTTTGACAAGGGTGCCAAGACCATCCAATAGGAAAAGGGCAGTCTTTTGAACAAATGGTGCTGGGAAAACTGGATAGCCACATGCAAAAGAATGAAGTTGGGGGTGCCTGGCTGGCTCAGTCGTTAAGCGTCTGCCTTCGGCTCAGGTCATGATCCTGGGGTCCTGGGATCGAGCCCCGCATCGGGCTCCCTGCTCAGTGGGAAACCTGCTTCTCCCTCTCCCACTCCCCCTGTTGTGTTCCCTCTCTCACTGTCACTCTCTCTGTCAAAAAAAAAAAAAATCTTAAAAAAAAAATAAAAAGAAGTTGGACACTGACTTTATACCATGTATAAAAATTAACTCAAAATGGATCAAAAACCTAAACTTAACAGCTAAACCTACAAAACTCTTAGAAGAAAATATAAGGGAAAATCTTTATGACCTTGGATATGGCAATGATTTCTTAAATACTACACCATAAGTACAGGCCACACACAAAAATGATAGATTGGACTTCATAAAATTAAAACCTTTTGTGCATCAAAGGACATTATCAAGAGAATGGAAAGAAAACCCACAGGATGGGAGAAAATATTTGTAAACCATATATCTGATACGGAAATAATATCCAGAATATATAAGGACTCCTACAAATTAAGAACACACACACACACACACACACGCACACACACACACACAAAACTCAATTCAGAAATGGGCAAAGGACCTATTCAGGCATTTCTCCAAAGATGATGCATGAATGGCCAACAAGCACATGAAAAGATGCTCAACATCATTAGTCATTAGGGAAATGCAAATCAAAACCACAATGAGATTCCACCTCACACGCACTAGGATGACTATTATTAAAGAACACAATAAAATAACCCCCAAAATAACAAGTGTTGGTGAGGAGATGGAGAAATTGTAACTTTTGTGCATCGCTGGGGGGAACGTAAAATGGTGCAGCCTCTGTGGAAGACTGGCAGTTCCTCAGATAGTTAAGAATAGAATTACCCTATGACCAGCAATCCCACTCCTAGATATACACCTAAAATAATTACAGACAGGGACTGAAACGGATACTTGTGTTCCAATGTTCCTAGGACCGTTATGCAATGGCGGAAACAATGCAAGTGCCCATCAACAGGCGAGTGGATAAGCGACATGTGGTACACCCGTATAGTGGGATATGGGTCACTCAGAGGGAGGGATGAAGTTCTGACACAGGCTACGATAGGCATGGACCTTGGAAACATTATCCTAAGTGAAATAAACCAGACACAAATGGATAAATCCTGTATGATGCCACTCGGATGAGGTATCTAGAATAGGTAGACCCGCAGTGACAAAGAGCGAGTGCTGCTTCCCAGGGGCTGGAGGAGGGGGGCTGGGGAGTTAGCAATCAATGAGCAGAGTTTCTGTTGGGGTGATGGAGACGTTCTGGAGAAGGATGGAGGTGACGGTTGCACAACAATGTGGATGTACTTCATGTCACTGAATCATACACTTAAAGATGGTACACATTATGTTACCTATATTTTATCACAAGAAACACACACACAAAAACCAATACACATTTCGTTTAAAAAAGTGTGTTTGAAACCAGTAGGACACTTGCCTTTTTATGTGGTGTGTAGTGTGTGTGTGTGTGTGTGTATGTGTGTGTGTGTGTAGGATGGGAGGGGAAATGAGGATAAAAGGGAATAGAAAAAATACATATGAAAACTCTGGGCAGCAAGGACCAGTGGTGGTTGTAAGTCATGAACACGGGAACGAGAGTGGTTAAGTCAATGCTTCGAACTTGAGGTCTAAGAAACAAACATGCCAACTCAGCCCAAAGGACAAAACAATGGGTCATGAAGGGCTAAAACGCCAGGCCACCAAGTGGGCATAGAGATGCCCGTTGTACTATCCATCTTGGTTTGAAATTTTCATCATAAACATGAAAACAGTAAACCTCAGGGGCTGGTGTTGATAGAGCACAGGAAGTCAGAGGGGATGACCTGGGTTGGAAGGTGACGTGGACCTACTCACTTGCTCAGTGTGTTTGGACAGAGTATTGAAGACTTTGATCCAGTTACCTGTTAAGGAGGATGGGTCTAACAACACTGTATATTGGGTGCAGTGGACTTGTTTTTACACATGCTTTCTCTGCTTCCTCCAGAGGCTGTGGTGAGGAAGGCTTCTAGAAAAGTCTGTGGTTAATGGCAGGGCACCAGGTCAATAAGAGGTTTAGGTGTCTGATAGGGCAGACACCTGTGAGCTATGCATATCTTGGTGGGTCTCATGGAGGTGGTGGTAGCAGGGCTCATCTTGGCCGTGAGGCTGTATGTGAGGTAGACAGGTGGAGAGGAGGGGAAGGAAGAACAAGAATAAGCACTTGGCAGCTGGAATAAAAATGACAGTTGTGGGCAAAGGAAGGGCCGGAGCAGGAGGAAGGAAGGAAGGGGAGAAGGGAGGCGGAGGAAGAGGGACGAGGAGGAGGTGGCTCACGTCAGGGGCGTGGTCCACAGGGCACCACCCGCCAGGCCCATTTACTCATTCCTTGACTTGCTCACCTGTTCATTGCTGCAGCATGCACTGGATCCCTCCTGCATGCCAGGCCCTGTGCTGGGGGCCAGGGATGCAGCAGTAAACACCACAGACAGGGCTCCCATTCTCATGGAGCCCACATTACCAGGAGACCGAGCTACAGACAAATACAATGGAATAACGTCTCTGATCGTAACCAGTGCTGGGAGGAGAGAAAGAGGGTGCGGGGGAGACCAGCTTGTTTGGCGGTGACCGGGAAAGGCCTTCAGGGAAGGTGATGTTCAAGAAGAGGTCTGAAGGATGAGAGCCGTCAGCCTTGTGAAAATCAGGGGGAAGACCCTGCCAGGCAGAAGGCTCAGCTGCAGGTCCCCTCTGCTGGAGGAGAGCCTGGCACATGGAGCTCCAAGATGGCAGGAGCAGGTGCCTCCACCCAGAGACAGCACTGCGCTTTTCTTTGTCCAGACTTTGCTTCCAGAAAGGCCTTCAGGGATCCCTTAGTCTGTTACACGAATGGGGAAACTGAGTCCAAGAGAGGGGCTTTCGTAAGGTTACAGTTTGTCTGTGTGGGGCTCCAGTTCTCCTGATCCCATTTAGATTCTTTCCTTCTTCCTTCTTTGAAATGGGCATTTTCTCATCTGGACGTGGCCTCGACAGAACGGGTCGAGAGGGAGGTGGCACAAGCCTGGTGACTCTGGCTTCCCACATACATTGGGGGATGTGCCACCAGCGCCCAGGCATGCCACTGGAGCTCATGGACTCAGGATTTGGGGACAGCTTGGGCTCTATCTACTAGATAAAAACACAAGATGCACACACATCCTGGGAGTTCATATGAACCACAACAACATGGAATTTTCTTGTCTTGTCCCGAAATTTCCACTTTGGCCCTGAAGAGACTTGTGTTTTGGCAGTGGGGTAGGGATGCCCAAGAGAGCTGTTTTCACTTGAATCAAAGGCCTGCGGGGGCAGATGAGCAGCAGACTTGACAAGTCCTGAAGGACAGAAATGGGTCACCAATGGATGAATGTTTCAGGAAGGCAGATTTCAGCCCAACACCAGAATGCACTTTCTGACTCCTCACCGTGTCAGCCATGGGCAGGGTGGGCATCACCAGAAGTATTCAAGAGGCCAAACGGCCATCCATTAAGGAGATGCTTGGGAAGGGAAGATGAATTTCTGAGATATTTTCCAACTTGGGGTCAATGACTATAGAGGTTTAGGATTTAGGATCCAACCATAAGATTAATAATATACTAGATATTAGTTGAATTCATAACTGAATAAATGATCCCTTCATTCCCATTCTCTATGGTCCCATTTTCTATGGAGTTGCTTGGTTGGCCCCCAAAAGGCATGTCATTGGGCACCCAGGTATGAGAACCCTCAATATGTTACAGTCTCAGATTTGTTCTGGGGCAGGGGCATTGGCTGGAGTGACAGCCACAAGCACTTCATTTCCCGCCACCATGGGTCTCATCGAATATTGACTGAGTGCTCACTATGTGCTGGGCCAACTGACAGGCGCTTCCCTGTCACAACTGTCCCGGAAGGAGGTTCTATTGGTGTCTCTCACTCTAAGAAACTTGATTCTGCTACTCTTTGTTGTCAGTGTGAGGGGAGCCTTTGAATTCTCTCTTGACAACTGGAAGAGATTTTCATTTGCACAAGCAAATCTGGTTTGAGGCTGAGCATAGGAAGTTCTGGAAGAGAGACCTGCCAAGTTCTCTGCAAGTCCTGAGGAAACAGGAGAGTCTGGGTAGAGGGCCAAGGAGAAGGTTGGTGAGGAGGGTGTCACTTTAGCCGAGCTGAGTGTGTGTGTGTGTGTGTGCGCACGTGCGCCCACGCCGTGTGTGTGTGTGTGTGTGTATGCGCGGGTATGCTGGTCATACAATGGGCACCATGTAATTCAATGACATAGTCTCTATTTCCAAAAAATGGATTCCAGATCACTCCAAACACATCCAGAAATCATCTCTGTACTTCTAGATGAAGTAGACTTGACAAGTAACAACCAGAAGAATTGAATAAAGATGAAGTGGGATTCATTTTTTTTTTCTCTTTCCAAACATTGGCAACAGCTTGCAACACTTTGTTTGGAATGCTGGGCAGACAGCGGACGAGGTTCTAGGAAGCTCTCTCCGCCATCCCTGTACTGCTTCCCTTGCATCTGTTGGGAGCTGAGACTAAGCCCACAGCCCCTGGAGTTGCAGGGAGGGTCATCTGCCACATTTTCTGGTCCCTAGGTTTGGACAGAGCTTTAGCACATTTCTGCTTGATTCTTTTGATCAAATTTTTGGAGAGGCGGGTTTGTTTTCCTTTTTCTCTTTCTTTTGTTCGAACCTGGAAACAAATTGTAGCTGAGGGAAAAAAGGTGTTGCTTAATTTCAAGGTCAGTTGTGTTTTTCCAAGATTTAGTTCTCTAAAAAGTAGGATAAAACAAATATCTATTTACCACAACTAGGCTTTCTAATTAGCTCCCCTGTGTCCTCCCCTAAATTCAAACCACTTGTCTCCACATAAAATCTCCCATAGGTACCACCATTAACACCCTTCAGAAGGAAGGGCCAGCCCACAGCTGGCCCACAAGCCCCTAGCTTGTGGGCTGCAGGCCACGGAAAGTGTGGGGCTCAGACAAAGGCGCGTGCAGAGAGTGTGGGATCCCAGCACTTGAGAAACCTTCTTTGTTGAGGCTGCAAGAGGTCTCATCTCACAGTGAGAGAACATCTGGGGCCACAGAGATGGGGACTCAAAGGGCCTCAGGCCCAGGTCTGAGAGGTCACTGTAACTTCGACACAGTCTGGCAGAAGATGTCCAGTGCTCAGAGGGAAAAGAACCCATTTCCACATTCTTCTGCCCCGGACACCCACTGGATGTTTATACATCCCTGGGAGAGGTTATCTGCGTTTGACTTGAGGCAAGCCCAACACCAGACCCAACACTCCGATGGGTGAACCTGGGGGATGTTGCAAAAGACAGCTGGGAGTGTGTGAGCGCGTGCGTGCGTGCTGGGGGGTTGGGGATTCAGAAGAGGGGATCTGTGGAATCCAGAGACCCAGAATCAGCTCCATTGCTGGCCCTACTCCAGCCACTCCTTGCCAATGAACGAAGAGGTCTTCCCCTGGAGATGTCAAGGTTTGAAGGGGCCTACCTCTGCCCTTGACTAGTTGTGTGACCTTGAACAAGTCATATCCTTGTCTCAATGTCCCCGACTGTGAAAAGCTTGTTGGATCATGGGCTTGAGCCAGTGGTTCTTCACATTTTAGAGACCCTGGTCTTTTGGCAGTCTGATGTCAGAAGGTCTCTCTGGGAAGGACATTTTACATGTGCAATTACTTACACATTAAGATGTTCTTAGACCTCTGGAATCCCTGAGGACCCTCTGTAAGACCCCTTGGTGGGATTCTCCAAGGCCCTGTGCACAGTGCTTGTACATCATGGGTGCTTAAGAAATGTTTGTGGAATGAATCAGTTCTCCCTTTAAACTCTGGCTTCCTATGAATCTGTGATTCTAAGCACCCAGGTTTGATTCTGCTTAAGTGCCTTCAGCAGACAGAAACAAAGGTACGTAGGAAAGACCCTTCCTTGAATGTTAGTGGCATGTGCCCGCGCACACACACACACACACACACACACCCCTTCTGATTGCCATCCCTCTGCCACACATCTTTTATCAAGCACCTACCATGTGCTAGGCACCAAGAACATGGTAGTGAGCAGCCCTGCCCCTGCCCCCGCCCTCACGGAACTCACAGGCTAGCCGTTCTGGGCAGAGACCTGCGCTGGACCTGGGTGCACAGCGAGGCCCAGACAGCCTTGCAGCCAGGGCTGAATTACGGCTTTCGTGGGCCTTGGGCACTTTTGCCTCCATGCACCTTCCATGGTAGAAGCTCCATCAAAAAATGTTTTAAAATACCACCAAGTAGGTATCAAGATGAATATAACTCAGTTCGGATTCATTGTTATGTATTCATTTGTTTGTTTATTTTTTAATCTTGATTTTAAAAGAAAGAGTGAAAACATTTTTGCGGGCCCCTAAATGTATCATGGGCGCTAGGTAGAGTGCCTCGTGGATAGTCGGCCCTCCCCCCAGCTCCACCTCACCCATCAGATAATGCCAAATAGAACGCTGCCAAGCACGGGTTTTACAAAGAGAAGCTGGAAGGTGTCAGAGGAGGAAGAGGCCATGGAAGATTCTGGAAGGAGACTGCTTGAGCAGAGCCCTGGAGGGTGAGCAGGACTGAATGGGAGCAGAAAAGGCGTTCTGGACCAGGGAGGGAGCAAGGAAGCCAAAGGCCTGGAAGGAGGAATATGCAGGACATGTGTAAGTATAGGGGCGACCAAAGTCCCAGTGTCCCTCAACACTGGACCCGGGGGTCATTCAACATCTTACCAACAGCCTTATCCCCTTCCGGCACCCCATTTCTCCCACACCCACTAGCAGAATCTCAGGATATGAGCCCTAGGGGACCACCACAATAACCACCGTTTATTTATTTTTTAAAAGATTTTATTTATTTATTTGACAAAGAGAGACACAGCGAGAGAGAGAGCACAAGCAGGGGCAGAGGGAGAGGGAGAAGCAGGCTTCCCGCCGAGCAGGGAGCCCGAAGCGGGGCTTGATCCCAGGACCCTGGGATCATGACCTGAGCCGAAGGCAGACGCTTAACGACTGAGCCACCCAGGCGCCCCATAACCACTGTTTATTGAGCACTGAGTAGGGCCAGGCACATGGAGCCCTTTGTCATTATCCCATTTTATAGATGAGAAAACCAAGGTGCAGGAGTGAAGTAACTTGCCTGTAGTCAAACAGCTAGAAAAGGCAGAGCTGGATTCACACGGAGAGCTCTCATCTCCCACCACTAGGCCACACTGACTCTTGGATAGGCTGAAAGAGCCCCATGCAGTCATCTGCACATGGGAAACCAAGGCCCAGAGAGGAGATATGGTGGGTCTAACGTCACAGGAGTTTTTCGATAGGGCTGGGAATAGAATCCAGGCGTTTTGGCTGCAGCCTGGCGGCCCTGTCCAGCAGCCAGGAGGATGGGGGTCTTCTGAATGATCACACTGGCACTGTGAGGCCTTCCTCATCCTCTCAGCCTCAGAAGTTTCCACTATGGTCTTGCCCCCTTCTGAGCCAGTCCTTCCGGCCCTGGTTGTTTGTGCAGGTTCCTGAAGACGCACTTTCTGTAAGAGTCAGACTGAAACACCCCTTTCTCAAAAGTTGTTCCTGAAAAGGGGGATCTTTCTTCTCCTACCCCCTACTCCCCGCCCCAGGGGAAGGCTCAGCAAGGACAGAGGAGGCTCCTCTGTGTCCCAAACCCATCCCTCCAGTGCACGAAGCACCTGCCTCCCAGGCTGGCTATGTAGATGTTATCATGGGAATGAGCTGACTCACCTTCGTGACATCTCAGCCCGCTGGGCAGGAACGCTATTCTGGGCGCCACAGTCTTCCAAGGGTATAGACATAGCGAGCAGTCCCAGGAGGGCCAGGGGCCTCCATGCCGTGCCCCCTGGACTGTAGGAACAGGGCCAGGAAGTTAGAGGATGTAAAAGCTGTCATCAAGGCTTGGCTGAGCATCCAGGAGAGAAAGGGTGATAAAGGCTTGGGGTTCCTCAACAAAAGCATCCGGACTCTTGGCAGAAGTGACGGGGTGGACGTTCATTCAATCCAAGACCTTACCATAGTCAGTGCTGACCAAGGAGGAAGTGGGCTGTTCAGGGCGGGACTGGCTCTCCTCTTCTGGTGGTGTGGAAGCAGAGGCCGGGCGGGAACATTGGGAGGAGACTGGGGCACCAGGTGGGTGACACAGGGGTTCAGAGTTGTGTGAGTTGGAATGCTTTATGAAGCCCTCTTCTCGTTTTCTGAGGAGGCAACGTGGTTGTATGGAAAGAAATATCATGGCCTTAAATATCTGGTTTCTACCACTTACTGCCTTTTATTCTCTGAGACTCAGTTTCCTCTTCTGTAAAATGAGGACGGGACAGTAACAATGACAAGGGTTGTTCTGAGAGTGAGGTAAGACGATGTAGATAAAAGTCCCAGTGAGGGCGCCTGGGTGGCTCAGTTGGTTAAGCGACTGCCTTCGGCTCGGGTCATGATCCTGGAGTCTCCGGATCGAGTCCTGCATCGGGCTCCCTGCTCGGCGGGGAGTCTGCTTCTCCCTCTGACCCTCCCCCCTCTCATGTGCTCTCTCTCGCTCTCTCATTCTCTCTCTCAAATAAATAAATAAAATCTTTAAAAAAAAAAAAAAAAAAAAGTCCCAGTGATCAGTGAGTTTCTTTTCCCATTTTACAGGGGAGGAAACAGAGTTTTGGAGCTGTTGTTAAGTGACAGCCAGGGCCTGAAGTTAAATGGCTGGTAGGGGTGGTTGGTTTAGAATGGGAAGGCAGGTGTCTTCCGGCACTGCGGGCTGTGTCCTACCTGGTTAGGCCCCACTTACCGAGCACCCACAACGTGCCTGCAGTGCTGTTCCCCTGAGCAGATAGTCTATGACCAGGTGCAACTATTCGCCTCATGCTACTAATGAGGCTCAAATAATTACGCCAGTTGTTCAAGCTCTAACAGATGAAGATGCAACAGAGTTAGGATTCCAATGCAAGTTCAACTCCCAAGCCCATGCTCTTAACCAGGGGTTGGCAAAATGCAGCCTGTGGGCCAAATGCGCCCACCCTGCCTATTTTTATAAATAAAGTTTTATTAGAACACGGTCGCCCTCATTTATGTACGTGTTGCCTGGGGCTGCTTGTTGCAAACCGAAGATTTGTCTTACGAAGCCTGAGCCATTTACTATCTGGCTATTTACCACAAAAGTTTGCCCAGTTCTCTTCTTAACCACCCTTTTATAGTCTTTACTTGAGAATTTAAAAAGAGAATCTACTTAACACCAGAGCTCATTTTTAGGCTGGTAAGTAAGTACTTAACATGAATTCTGGATAGAGATTGAATTACCGCCTGGGGTTGATTCTACCCCTCTTCTTTCCGTGAGCAGATCTTCAGTCAAGGGGTTGCTGAGTAAAATGAATTCAAGGGCATTGTGCCAAGCACATTAACAACTCCCTGTGCTTTGCATTTGTATATGGTGGTATAATTAGGGGATTTTTATTGTTTTATTTAACTCTTTACTCTTAAGAACGATTTTTATTTCACTAGTTGTTGATATTTAGAGTTTATTATTAATGCTATTTATTATAGCTGTATCAGAACTGTATTTTTTTCTCCTTTTAAATATATAATCTACATTTGAATGTATAATATCTTCTGCAGGTGAACCAGTGCGATTTTTAGCCATAGCCAGGGAGATAATAGATTTTCATATATAGAGATCAAAGAACAGATTCAGTCCACAAACAAAGATATGGCAATGGTGAAGCTGAGTCCAGGAGTCAAGAGACCTTGGTTGTAGACGTAGCTCTATCTAATCAGTGGGGTGATTTGAATTTCTCATAAGCCCTCCCGTGCCTCCATTTCCCCTTATATAAAATGGGGCCATTGCACCAGATGATTGCTAATGGCTTTTCCTAGTATGGCATTGTATTCCCACAAAAGCCCACCCAAATCAAGCCTTTGGTGTAGAGCTGCTTGAAGGCAGAGGCTTAACAGAGATGACCTTTGATCCCACAAAGCACATTCTCTTCTGAACCTAGCAATTCCTTAGAGAGTAAGGAACAGTCTGCGTGCACCAGGCATCTTTCCAATCTTTTCTGGTCTTGTCACAGGATCCAGGACTCTTTATCAGAAGAAGGGGGATTTAGGTCTGATGAGGATAGAGTGTCCCTGGTGGGCAGCAGTGGGCCAGTGGACTCCACAGCAGGTCTCCATGACGGGGAGGAGGTAGAAGCCAAAGGAAGCAGGGACTCTGTCCTGTCATCTCTGCTTGTCCTCGAGATGACTCTATCAGAGCACCGGGGAGCAGGACAGGACGGACTTGTCATCACCATTAGGGGTGCGGGTGTCCTCCTCCCTTGCCTGCTAATCCTCATCATGATTACCCTCTCTCTAGGGCAAGCACGCAAACATTTTGGTCTTCATTTCTAATCACATTTTACAATTTGATAGGCACACACACAAAAAGGAATTTCATTGTTGTTTTAATTTGTATCTATTTGATCACTCTAAGATCCAGTCTTTTTTTCTTGTGTAGCTATTTGTATTTTTTCTTAGTAAATGAATTTTCTTTTTTCTTTGTAAATGAGTTATTCATAGCCTTTGCTTTGATTTTTTTCCTTACGGTAATATTTATCTTTTCACTTTTGATTTTTTTTTTTTTTTAAAGATTTTATTTATTTGACAGAGAGAGACACAGTGAGAGAGGGAACACAAGCAGGGGGAGTGGGAGAGGGAGAAGCAGGCTTCCTGCTGAGCAAGGAGCCCGATGCGGGGCTCAATCCCAGGACCCTGGGATCATGACCTGAGCCGAAGGCAGACACTTAACGACTGAGCCACCAGGCGCCCCTCACTTTTGATTTTTTTGAGGTTACATATTTAATATGTAAATGCATCTTTTGTTTTGTTAAGCTCTTACAAAATCAAACAAAACTGAGTGTAGCGAGAAAATGTTAATAGCTTCCCCTTTCTCCTCTGCAATTCTGAACTCCCAGGAAAGCACTGATAATTAGCATTTGCTGGGTAACTGCTGTCACTTCGGATGTTAATACAAATTTATTCTCTTCTCTCTCTCTCTATATATATTCTATATGCAATATATATATAAATATATATGCAATTCTGTTCTTTCTTTTTCATTTTTATAAAATTGGAAACATTCTATATCTTTTAACTTAAGATCTATTTGTATTTTTTTTTTTTTTTTAAAGATTTTATTTATTTGTCAGAGAGATAGAGAGCACAAGCAGGGGGAGTGGCAGGCAGAGGGAGAGGGAGAAGCAGACTCCCCGCTGAGCAGGGAGCCCGACGTGGGGCTCGATCCCAGGACCCCGGGATCATGACCTGAGCCAAAGGCAGTCGCTTAACCGACTGAGCCACCCAGGCGCCCCCCTAAGATCTGTTTTTAAAAAATTCTACATTTTAAACTGATTCTCAGATTCCTATGTGTCTTCTCTGTTTTGCAAACTCTTTCTTGTTATCATCACTTCAGGAGTTAAGCAAGAATATCTGGCCACTTTACAGATTAGAGAAACTGAGTCTCAGGGAGGACATGTGATTTGCCCAGATCCTGCAAGGGCTCAATAGGAGGACGAAAGCCCCAGGACAAGAACCTCCTGATTCTGGAGGGTGTTCCTTTTCTATGCTGAGTGAATCAGACCTTCTGCCCTTAAAGTCACCCTCCCGAGGTACACAAGCAGGAGTTGGGGGTCCCAGAAGGTGTAAGTACCAAGAGAGTCAATGAGAGAAGAGAAATTCAAATCAATCCCTAATGTGCTGGGTGGCCTTGGGGTGACTTGTTTGCCCTCTTTGGGTTCCCTGTTCTCATCTATGAAGTGTTTGGCCTAACCAGAGGATTTCAAACTGAGCTCTTTGGGGCTTTAGGGAGCCCCTACAAGTTACTGCTCCTCAATGGGGCGCGTGGGTGGCTCAGTTAGTTAAGCGTCAGCCTTCAGCTCAGGTCATGATCCCGGGGTCCTGGGATCGAGCCCCACGTCGAGCTCCCTGCTCAGCTGGGAGTCGGCTTCTCCCTCTTCTCCCTGCTCGTGCTCTCCCTCTCCCTCTCTCTTGCTCTCTCAAGTAAATAAATAAAATCTTTAAAAAAAGTGAACACTGGGAGCATGTTCAGGGATGCTCACTGCAGTAGTTTGTGTTGGTGAAAAGTTGGAAGCAATTGGACATGTACTCTGGTATGGGGTGGGTTATATGCATAGGATCATTCGTTTATCATCTCTTCATTCATTCATGGAATAGTTATTAATCACTGCCAGGCACTGTTCTAGACATGGGGAATCATCTGTGAACAAAACAGACCAAGTCTCCATCTTCTCGGAGTTTACCTGGAAGGCAGGTCCACCCGTCATGAGCTGCATCCCAGTTAGGGGACATGAGCTGGATCCATGCATCCCCACATGGATGGGTTTCCCCAGGCCATAGGGCTGAGTGGTGGAAGAAGGGATCAAGACCAGAGTGGGCTGATTCCTTTCATATAAACCCCCCACCCCCTATATATCGGTCTGTCTGTAAATCTGTCTGCGGATGAGCAGATAGGTGAAAAGGTGCTGAGGAGGGTTTGGGGGGAGTACACGCCCAAATGATGGTGTTGCTTCTGGAAAGAGAAATGAGGGTACCCTGGATTGAGGGTATCCTGTCTGGGGCACTTTAACTTTATCTGTATTTTTTTTTGAACAACGAAGATATATTCAAGTATTATTTGTGGTTAAAAAATATATATTTTTTAAAGTTTAAAATAAACTTAAGTCCAAAGAGAAGGAAAAGACAAAAAGGAATTTACAAGTTTCAATTTCTCAGAGGCCTTCAAAATCTAACATGCTCAGACTCTAGAGTCTACCTAAAGTGATGAAGCATCTAGGTTTGGGGATCAGAGATTTTAAATTACACAAACCAATGAATGTTACCGTCTGGATCCAAGGACAAGCTGGCTTCATCATTGAGCCAGAATCCAGTGTGTTCAACCCCAGCTGGTTCCTTCTTAGTTACATAGAATCCCCATCTCAGCATTGCTGGAAGGGAACACCCCCCACCCCCAGACTTCTTTTACAAACGAGGGAACATAGGTCCAGACATTGTGATTTTTCTTTTAAATTTACTTAATATACTTGACATATAACACTGTGTAAGTTTCAGGTATACAAAATTTAAGTGATTTCTTGTTTTGCCAAGGACTCAATTAATGGTAGAGCCCAGATTATGAAGTGGGAAGCAAGCCTGCCTTGCCTCCAGATCCTGGGCCCAATGTCCAAGGGGAGGGGACAGAATGGGAGAGTCGGGGACGCCATCCCCCAGCCTCCCCCCGCCCCCGCCGGAAGCTCCAATGACGAGTCCCTGAGTCCCGGTGCCCAGCACTTGCTGAAAGAGAGCCTTGTCGACATGGAAGGAGATCAAGGCAGCCGGGGGGTGCCGAAACCTCCTGTCGGGTCCACATCTCCTGAAGAGATAGGGACACTTTGGACACTGCCCCCACCCCCTCCTCGAGCTCTCTCCACTCAAATTCCACGGGGCTTTGGAATCACTAGACTGTCTCCCGCTCCCAGGAAACCCCAGGCTTCAGTGGAGCCAGGCGACTGGCCATCCATCACCCTTATCTCCTGGCTCTGGCGGCCCCAGGTCCCTGGCCTGGATGGGCCCGGGGGGCCAGGAGGGGTAGGGGAGGGGTGGGGCCTGGGGGGGCCTCGATAACAAGAAAAGCAGCTGTCCCCTGGGGGAGCTTCAAAGTGCCTGGAGCTGAAATTTATGTGCAGACTTGCTCCCATTCGGGGTCAGAGGGCCATTCATCCCACAAATAGTCATTGAGCACCTACTACGTGCCAGGCACTGGGCTCGGGCCCAGAGATTTTGTTGTTTGTTGGGTTGTGATGTCTACCTCATTCATTAATTCAGTAAGTATTTATTAAACACTCCCTAGGAGCTGAGGGTTTCTGGGGACCCGGGGCTGTTGGACCGGTCAGATGAATATGGAGAGGCTTTCAGTCCCCTCATGCCGTGCTTCCGACTTTGGAGTCAGGCAGACTTGGGCACATTACCAAACCTCTCTGGGTCTTGGCTTTCTTTCCTGTAAACCCGACATAATAATCACACCCATCTCGTCGGCCTTGGGAGAGGACAAAATGAAACAAGAAACTGTCGGTCCAAAGCTTAGCCCAAGCCTGGCAGATGGTCACGGGGCAACAAAAGTGGCTGGTTTTATGACTGCAGTTGATGGATACAATCACTCATTTATGATGCATGTGGTGAGCCACTGGGCGCTGGGCCCTTGCTGGCAGGGCACGTGGCACGCAGGCCTGGGGCGGTTTGCAAGAGCCCCCCCCCCTCCCCACTGCCCCAGGCCTCTCCTCTGCTGAGGCCTCAAGGTATTCAAGAGGGGGTTTCTGCACGGGGCCCAGGAGAGCCACTGGACTCGACGACTTCTCAAATCCCTTTCTCCCCCAGACTCTAGGGGCCCCCATCTGAGGAGCTGAGATCTGCCTTTCTGAGATGTTCCCCAGTAGGGTCCTAGCTCTGTCATCTGGGCCGCACTCAAACTCTTAGAACCTCAGTATATTCATGAACAAAATGGGGTTAGCAACAGTTCCTATCCTGTTGGGTTATAGTGAGGATAAAATGAGATAAAGATTGTAAAGCACTTGGCACATGTCTGCACAATTAAGTCTTCAATAAGTGGTAGCCAATAACGAACAAAATAATGATAGTCTTGGGAATCAGTAAGACAGGTGGCAGCAGCAGGAGGAGGAGGACGGAGTAAGAAACGTATTAAGAGCTGTACTTTCTGGGATGAAAGCAGTTCTCGGTTCTTAGGGAACCTCAGTTTGGCCAGGCAGGGCACACAAGGTTTCCGAAGATGCTTTGTTGCTGCGAAATTCACATCAACAGAAAAGGAAAGGCACCTTGAGTTAATGTACTTCTGCTCCACCCAGCGGGGGCACTATGACTGCAGATGAGCTAGGGGAGGTGGCCCGGAAGGTTAATAGGTTTCCCAGTGTCGTGGAGCTAGGGTGAGCTGGGCTTCAGCAGAGCTTGGTCCCCCTCTCATCCCTGCCAGGGCTGCCGGGGGAGCTCCCTGTGGACAGGGCTGTGGGAGGAACCGTGTGCCCCCTCCCAAATTCATACATCGAAATCCTGACCCCTGGTATCTCAGAAGGTGACCGAATTTGGAGATAGTGTCCTCACAAAGGTAATCAAGTGAAAATGAGAGCATGAGGGTGGGCCCCCATCCCGTATGACTGGTGTCCTTCTTACAGGGGAAATTTGGACAGAGACACGCATAGAGGGAAAGCGATGTGAAGAGACTGGGAAAAGACGGTCATCTACAAGAGGTGCCTGGACCACATCCGTCCCTCACAGCCCTCAGAAGGAACCAACCCTGCCAACACCCTGATTCTGGACTTCCCAGCCTCCAGGACTGTGAGGGAATAAATTTCTTTTTCAGGCCCGCAGTCTGCGGGACTTTGTCAGGGCAGCCCTGTGGGTAGACTGCGTGTCTGGGCTAAGTGCTGGGGGATTCCCTAACGATGTCGTGGGCAGGCTGGGGGAATGGTGTGAGCAATCACCCTGCTCCTCTCCAGAACCTGGGATGGTGGACAGAACCGTGAGGCCAGCAAGGCCGAGTCTGATGACCAGGCCAAGGCCTTAGGATTGATCTTTCTGTTTCTTGTGGCTCTCTGAGCACTGAAAAAATTTTCCCGGTGCCTTCCTAGGGAAGCTGATTAACCTCACCTGAAGCTGTGCTCCAGGAAGACCTGGCAGACGTGTCCTGGCCTCCCTGGGACTGGGGGTTTGTCAGAGTCTGGGAATTACTGAGCTGGCTGCATCTCTTTCCTCCTCTCTCTGTGATCCTTTTCTAGTTCTTCCCTCCCTTGTTCTCCGGCTTCCCTCTTCCTGGACTATGCTCTGCGGCATCCTCTCCACATCCCAACCCCAGATTGCTTCCTCCAACTCCCACTCTTCCCAGGCCACCCTCACTTGGTGGCACTCAGCAGGACAAGGGAGAGTCCAGAGCCCTAGGTTGCCTTGGAGACGGAGGCAGGAAAAGTCTAAACTTGCTACTTTGGAGCTGAGAAGAAATTATCCAGAGCTGGTTTCTCCTCCTACCTTCCAGGGAGCCTTGTTCTTGTCCCTGGCCTGGATACATTATTATATTTTGCTTTAATTGCATCAAAGCAAATGACTATGCCCCCCTGTGGTTTGGATCAGGTCAGGGATCTGATAATCGACCCTGGCACAGTCTAGACAGGAGTCACTTTGAAGCTGTTTTTAGCAGGATGAGAACAAACAATTTTTCCAAAGTGGTCACATCAGACAAACAGGCTGGTGGGTCATCTTTTTGGGAGGGAGCAGGCCCTGGCTCCAGGCTGCCTGCGGACAGACTCCCAGGTCCCTAGGAGGACTGTGGACCAGACTCCCTGGGACACAAAAAACTGAAGTAGAGATGTCATAGGCTTAGGCCCCCCACGATGTCTAACCTGGAAGTGCCTCTTCCTGGAAGCCCATCCTAACTGACACCAGATGCCTCTTCCTGGAAGCCCATCCTGACTGACACCAGCTGGCTCAGAGCTGAAAGGTAGCTGAGTGCAGGAGGAGGACATAGTTGGCCTCAGAGATGGAAGAGAGATTGAATTCACCCAGGGCACTACAAAAGGTGGACTCATGTGATGCAAAAGTATTCTCTCTTCAGCTTTCTTTCAATCCTTTGGGTTTCATCCAGAGGAAAGCCTCGGTGTGGTACTACTCGGTCTCTAACACCTCTCTACCATTTGCTCATCTCCCCTTTTAACAAAGAGAGCAGGCCTAACGCTCTGTAGGGTGCTAAGATCTACCTATATGTGAATAACACTGTTTTCTCTTCACTGTATTTATTTCCTATAGTTTCTTACAAACAATACCGGTTTTCACTTTGAACAGTAAGGCAGAGACCCTGAAGGTAGGAGCTGAGAGGGGACTTTGGAAGGCAGTGCTGAGGGGTCTCTCTCTCTCTCTCTCTCTCTCACACACACACACACACACACACACACACACTCGACTGATGCCGGCTCCACACTCACCTGCTGTGTGACTTCTGGCAGACCCAGACCGCTGTGCTTTCTGAGCCTCAGTTTCCCTGTATAAAATGGGGTGGACAGTGCTACTGTGCAGGGTCGTATGGGGGTTTTCTGAGAGCATATGCATGTAAAGCATCCACATGGTGCCTGGTATGGGGTCTGCGCTCTGCCTGGTGGCCTTTTTCCTTACAGGGGCCACAGCTCCCCTCACCCATTCTCAGAGACTTCACTGGTCCCATAGTCAAAGCTGGCTAAGCTCTGGTTTCCGTGGAAACCAAAGGAACCTGGAGCCCTCAGCCATGCTCTGGCTCAAGCTCCCTGGCCCTGGGCTTGTCTCATTCCCTCAGTGGGCCTCAGTTTTCCCATCTGTCTGCAGAAGCTCTGACCAAATGGTTTCTAAGTTCCCTTGCAGCTCTGACATTAGAACATTTTGAGCAGTAACCAGAGAGTGGCAGCTCCACGATAGAAGACCCTCTGCTTTACCAAATATATCTTGTGCTCCATCCCGCTTGCAGCTTTGGCCATGGACCTCACCGGGGAGCAGGATAGAAATGCAGATTCTCGGGCCCCACCCAGAGCTCCTGAATCAGAATCTGCAGTTTTTTTTTTTTTTTAAGATTTTATTTATTTGACAGAGAGAGACACAGCGAGAGAGGGAATACAAGCAGGGGGAGTGGGAGAGGGAGAAGCAGGCTTCCTGAGGAGCAGGGAGCCCGATGCGAGGCTCGATCCCAGGACCCTGGGATCATGACCTGAGCCGAAGGCAGACGCTTAACGACTGAGTCACCCAGGCGCCCCAGAATCTGCATTTTAACAAGATGCCTGGCACTTAAAAAGCTGTTTTATATACCACTGGTCTGAAATGAGAATTTGAAAATGCCTTTATATCTTCAAATTTATTTGTATATTTTTGAGGAATTGTTAAAAACAATAAACATGTCATTTTATTCAAAACCAACAAAGCTGTTGCAAAAATGTTCAACTAACCCAGCTCAGTTCAGACAAGAAATGATTTATGTAAATCTGGCAAACAGCTTTTTCTTCAGGGAATTTTCTTTCTGTGTAAGTTAGGGTTGCCACTTGCCATAGGATCTTTGGCCTCTTCCCAACAAGTGTCTCCCTCACGCCTGATTCCTGGAGGGCTGTGTGTGTGTGTGTGTGTGTGTGTTTGTGTGTGTGTGTGTGTGTGTGTGTGTGTGTTTGTGTGTGTGACTGTGTCTTGCAGCTGATCCACTGGGCAGGGACTTCAGCAAAGTCAGCAAAACCAGGATGGAAATAAACTGAATTCCTGAGGGCTCCAGGGTAAGCCAGAGGGGCAGGGGAAACCAGTGCTCAGATAAACTCAAGCAGCGTGCATAGTCTGTGGATTAGTCAGGCATCCCTGCTTTCCAGCTGGGCCCATCTCCTGGAGGGCTTCCTGCCTCTCCCTCAAGCCCAGCCTCCAGCGGGGCTGAGTCCTGTTTCTCCTAGCTCCATAATGGAGCCCCAAACACTGGGCCATCCACTTCAAGGAATTGATCCCCCCAAAGTGAGCACAACGTAGGCAAAGATCTTTGTACAAGAATATTCATCAGTGGTATATAAAACATCACATACTACTGGTAAGAGTGAAAAGCCAGGAAACAATCCAAGCGTCCGTGAGTAGGGGCACTTTGTGACGGATTTTGATACCGCAGGCAGCGCCCGGGAGCAGGTCAGCTCTCACTTATGCTCCGGAGTCAGCAGGTCCGGACTTGAGTGATATTTGCGGCAAGTTATTTAGCCTCTCCAAGCCTCAGCTTCCTCGGCTGTAGAATGCAGGGATCCTAATACCAAATCCATTTTCTTGTTTTCAGGATTAAATGAGGACATGCGTGGAAACTACCTAACACAGAAGCTGGTACATGGGAAGCGCGTGCTATGTGTGGGTTTACTGCGCTCCTCTTCACATCCAGAAAAATGTCCTACGTGGATATTCATGACGTGGAAATGGAGATGTGGTATAGTGAAAGTTAACAAAGCAGATTGTAGGGGTGCCTGGGTGGTTCAGTCGGTTCAGTGTCTGCTTTCAGCTCAGGTCATGATCTCAGGGTTCTGGGATTGAGCCTCACGTTGGGCTCCCTGCTCAGCAGGGAGTCTGCTTCTCCCTCTCCCTCTGCCCAAAAAAGTGCAGATTGTAACTCAGCATGATCCATTTTATAAGGATATGTGTATGTATTCACATTTAAAATAACATGAATTAGGGGCGCCTGGGTGGCTCAGTCATTTAAGTGTCTGACTCTTGATTTCAGTTCAGGTCTCATGGGGCCCCACGTGGGGCTCCACACTGAGCGTGGAGCCTGCTTAGGATTCTCTCTCTTCCTCTCCCCCTGCCCCCCTCCCTCTCTCTTAAAAAAATGATATGAATTAATAGCCACATAATGGAAATGTCGTTGCTAAAAGAATGGGAAGTGGTTGGACACCATGTAACCCTATCTCATTTCTCAGACTCACTTCCATCATCTCTGCCTGGGAGTGCCAGGAAAATCAGAGTTGGACCCATCTTTGGTAAGGACCATAAAGACAAAACAAAAGTGGTACTAACTGAGTGCTTACTAGGAGCCCCGCACCCTCTGGGTGCAGTACTAGCTAATTTATTTCTCACAACCACCTATGAGGTGGCTACTATTATATTCCCATTTTACAGATAAGGAAACTGAGGCACAAAAAGGCTGAGTAGCAATTTGCCCAAGGTCTCACAGCCAGAAAGCAGTTAAAGGATGGTTTCAAACCCAGGCTCTTAATTACTATGCTATGCCACCTCTTAGACATTTCATTTTACAAATAAGGAAACTAACACCCAGAGGAGCAGGACATCTGGCTCAAGGCCACATGCAAAGCAGGGGCAGAGTAAGAAATAGGACTAGGGCATCCCGGGGCCCTGGGTGGTTAGCGTTTGCCCTCCTCTGCAGCCAGAGCCTCTGGATAAATCCAGGTCCTTGGCAAGCAAGGGAGACAATCCATGAAAGGCCTGCACCTTTGCCCTGGAGCACTGAGCCCCGCTCTAAGTCCTGTGTAATTTAAGGCAAATGGAATCCATATGGCTCCGATTCATTTACACTTAAATCTTCAAAATATTGTGTTTTAAGAGCTGTTACTTACAAAGCCTTCAAAACCTGTTAAATAAGATTCAGCTCCCCATTCCTCCTTCCCACCCCACCCCCAGGCTAGCCTCCTTCCCCGTCCCTCTTCTCAACTGGGCTCACACCGGCACCTGGCGGGCCTGAAAAGCCACTCCCTCAGATGTGGAAACCTGGCTGTGGGCACAAGGAGGCCGTTATCAGGATGTTCAGCACAACATTTTCTGTGGCGCCGCCCCAAGGCGGAAAACCCTGGAAATGTCCATCCATGAGAGAAGGGATGAATAAATCATGGCAAATTCATACGATGTAATACCATACAGCAGTGAAAATTAATAAACAAGATCTACACATGTCGAAATGAATGAATCTCACAAACATATTGTTGGGGGGAAAAACCAAAACAAGTTGCAGATAAAATCATAACATGATACCAATTATATAAAATTTTAAAACCCTGAAAATTGGGGTGCCTGGGTAGCTCAGTCACTTGAGCATCTGACTCTTGATCTTGGCTCAGGTCATGATCTCAGGGTTGTGGGATCGAGCCCTGTATCTGGCTCCACACTCAGCAGGGAGTCTGCCACAGATTCTCTCTCTCTCTCTCTGCGCCCCTCTGCTCCACTCTCTCAATAAATAAATAAATAAATAAATAAATAAATAAATAAATAAAATCTTTAAAACCCCCCAAATCATTTTTTTTAGTATATAAACTACTCTGATGAGCTTTATTTTTTAAGCTGGTAATGGGTACATGAAAGTTTATTACATCACGTATCCATTTTTGTATAATCTTGAAAAACTACCTAATCAAATTAAAAGTCTAGACTTAGCATCATTAAAAGAAAGTTAGCTTGTGTATGAGGAAGTTCGAGCCCCTCATTTCACAGAAGGGGAGAAGGGAATAACTGAGTACTCGTTAGCTGCGGAACGCTTACTGAACACCTTCGGGCATGGCAGCCTCTCAGTCCCACACTCTTGCACTGGAGTAGATGTTAATACGACTTCCATTTCATAGGTGAGGCAGCTCAGGCTCAGAAGCTTCCTCCAGGTCATGTGGCTTGTGAACCACGAGGTCGGAATACAAATTTTGGTCTTCTGCCTCTCAGCTCACACAGCAGATCACATGCTGTAGAGCCAGGCATTGTTATTTGATCCTTACCCACAATTCTTTGAGTTTGGTTTTATTATTGCCGATTTTATAGATGAGGAACCTGAAGCTCTGAGTAGTCAAGCGACCTGCTAACGGTTGCTCAGGGAGGTAAATCCATAGAAAGCAGACCAGGGAGCCTCTTGACTCATTGTCTAGTGCTCTTTCCATACCAGCCCTTGTCTGGAGATCTGGGGATGGGAGGATGGGACCATGTTTACTGTTACCTTCCACTTAAAAAAAAAAAAAGATTTTACTTATTTCAGAGAGAACATGAGAGATTACAAGAGAGCATGGGGTGAGGGGCGGCAGAGGGAGAAGCAGATTCCTGTTCTATGCAATTTGGTTACTTCCAAGGGGAATGAAGGTCCCAAAGCCACCTTGGCCAGGTTGGGGCACAGAGTTGTATGGAAAGGGAGAACCTGCGAACCTTGGGTCTTGCAGCCAACTCCACTTTCATTCATGACCTGTGTCCAACCTATCAGTCAGCGTCCCTGAAGAAAAGAGGTGGCACACTCAAATCGGGTGATTTGAGGAGAATGTAAGAAAAGGACTATCTATACATTTATGGGTGGGGTGTTGGAAAAGCAACCAGTCCCAGTGCAGTACTCTGGGGCTGGCAAGAGCAGCGAGCTTTTACCATCTGGGGGGGTAAAGGGAGGAAACATTCTCCAAGCCAGATGAGCAACTTTCTGGAGTGGGCGGTCTACTCAGAGCTGCGGCCCCTGGTAGAAGATGCAGCCAAACTAGCAAGGAGGGGTCGAGGAAATGTGTCCCGGGCTCACACTCCTCCTTCCCTCAGATGCCCTGCCAGTACTCCTTTCAGCCAAATCCAGTGGGAAGCAGAAGGCAAGGAGACTTGATGTAGTTCATACAGGTCAGCCTCCCAGGGCACAGAGCATGATGAGCAGAGTCAGAGACTGAATCCAGAAGGGCCAACCGGAAGATACCCACACATTCCACAGTAAATGCTGGCTTTCCTTCAGACATGCACAAACTGACCATTTCTTACCACCTCCACAGCCAGCCCCGGGTCTGAGCCACTGTCATTCCTTGGCTGGATCACTGCAGGAGATTCCTAGGGGATCTCCCAGCTTCTACTGTCTGTTCTTAACAATCAGAGTGATTCTTGCAAATTGAAAGTCAGACCATGGCACTCCTGTGCTCAGAATCTTCAAACTAAGAGCAAAAGCCAAAGTCTTTACATAACCTCACAAGTTCCTGTATATGCTCATTCCCCCCAGGCTCCCTTAACCTCATCTTTGCATTTTTTCTCTAGTCCTAGCTCTGCTACAGCCACGCTGATTTTGCTCTTCTTTGATACACAGGGAAAGTTCCTGCTTTAGGGCCTTTGTTGATCCCTCTGCCTGGAATGTTCTTCCCCCTCCCTCCTTATCTCCATGAAGTCTAATCAAGTGTCTCCTGCTCAGAGACCTACTCTGACCCTCCTTTGTAAAACTACAAACTGTCTCCCCATCTCTTGCCACTACTGCTCCCCATCATCCACCTCTAGTTTTCTTTTCACCATATGACTTGGCATCTTTGACTATGCCATATAGCTTACCTATTTGTTATATTTATTATCTGTCTCTCCACACTAGAATGCAAGCTCCATGAGCATAAGACTCTGTTTTGTCCATCAATGTATCTCCAGAACTTGGAAAACAGTAGGTTTTCAACACATAACTATTGGATGTTGTTGAATGACTAAAATGGGGTTGAGGAAAGATCAGACTTGGGATGTTCCAGTTAGGGAAGGATAGAGGATGGATAGAGCCAGTGAGAAGATCACTGGACCCTATATGAGGGGAAAGGAAAAAAAGTCAACATGAAATTATTCATTATCTATTATATACCTGTTAAAAGTCATGTCTTACCAGCAGATATCAAGGGCCTGAACCTTCTGTACAACCTTTGACCTAGCAATTCCACTTTTAAGAATTTGTACTAAAGAAAATGGCATAGTTATTTGGGTAAAAATTTAGTCACAGTGAAATTCTTCACAGTTGTTTATAAGAGTGAAAAACTGGAACCAAAGTAGGTGTCTAGCAATTGTGGAATGCTTAACTCAATGCTAACTATGTTACAGCCATAAGATGGAATACTATGCAAATATTAAATGTATTCATTGACTTGAAAATATATTTATGATAATTGCTCAGTGGAAAAAGCACATTACAAAACAGCATTACTGTGTAATCTTAAAATATATATGCATTATTAACAGTCTGGAAAGCTATAACCCAAAATATTAATAGCACTTAATCTTTGAATGACCACTATATGTATATTTGATTTCTTTTTGTCTCTATTTTCTAAATTTGCTTCAAAGAATTTAGACTACTTATTTTTAAAACTACATTTGTATTTTTTAAACAGTAGTTATTTATGAGCTCTTGGACAAATAACCTGACTTCTCTGGGCCTCAGTTTCCTCATTTTTAAAAACAGAAATAAAAACAGCTTTGGGGAGGTGGGTGAGGGATGGGCTAGATGGGTGATGGGGATTAAGGAAGGCACTTGTTATGATGAGCACCGGGTGTTGTATGTAAGTGATGAATCGCTAAATTCTACTCCTGAAACTAATATTACACTATATGTTAACTAACTGGAATTTAAATAAAAATTTGAAACAAACAAACAAAAAAAAGAAATAAAAACAGCTTCAAGCCCTTCCTATTTCACAAGAGTTGTTCTTAGATGTGTACTGGAAGAACTGACCAAAACTATAAGAGAAGAAAAATAATTAAGAGATGTAAGGATTGAAAGGAAAAGATAAAACTATCATCATTTGCAGTGACTATGTTTATTGACTTAGAAAAATCAATTCCACCTATAAAAATTAATAACATTTCTCTGTGCCAGCAATAACCAACTAGAAAATACAATTTAAAAATACAATACCTTTTATAACAAAAACTACAATGTCTCTGGGAAGTAATTAGGAACAAAGCCAAGACATCCCCTTTCACTATTTCTATCCTATTCTATTCTAAAGAAATCTTGCTGTAATTTTTTAAACATTTTTTTAATTAAAGTATAGTTGACACACAATGTTACATTAATTTCAGGTGTGCAACACAGTGATTTGACAATTCTATACATTATGCTGTGCTCACAAGTGTAGCTACTGTCTGTCACCACACAACACTATTACAGTACCACTGACCATATTGCAATGATAAAAGAAAAATTAATAAAAGGCATACAATTTGGAAAAGAATTAAAATTGGCTTTTTTCACAGATTACATGATTATGTGTGGAAAAACTTAAGAAATTTACGATAGACACTACTAAACTCAGGACACAAGGTCAATATTTTTAAAAACATCAATTTTATCTCTATGGTAGCTCATACAATTTAAAAATTAAATAAAAAATAATACCATTACATTAGCTCCCAAACCCATTAAATTCTTAGAAATAAATTTGTCAAAAGATGTATAATACTTCTATACTCAAAGCTATAAAATACTGATAAAATAAACAGATCTAAAAGAATGGAGAGCTATACTATGTTCATAGATTGGAAGACTCAATATTGTTGAGATATTAATACTCTCCAAATTTATATATAGATTCAACATAATCTCATTCAAAAGTATTGCAAAATACTAAAGATCTAAATATGAGAACTGAAACCATAAAACTCCTAAGAAAACATAAGCAGTAATCTCTTTGACATTCACCTTAGCAACATTCTCCTACGTATGTCTCCACAGGCAAGGGTAACAAAAGTAAAAATAAACCACTGGGACTACAACAAAATAAAAGGCTTTGCACAGTGAAGGAAACCATTGACAAAATGCAAAAGCAACCTACTGAATCGGAGAGGGCATTTGCAAATGATATATCTGATGAGGGGTTAATATTAAAAATATATAAAAAACTTATACAACTCAACACCAAAAAACTCAAAATAATCCTAATAAATATGGGCAGAAGACATAAATAGGTATTTTTCTAAAGAAGACATACAGATGGCCAACAGACACATGAAAAGATGTTCAACATCATCAATCATCAGGGATTTGCAGGGAAATGCAAATCAAAACCACAGTGAGATCTTACCTTACACCTGTCAGAATGACTAGTATCAAAAAGACAAGAAATAATAAGTGTTGACAAGGATATGGAGAAAAGGGAAGCCTTGTCCACTGTTGGGAGTTTAAATTGGTGCAGCCACTGTGGAAAAACAGTATGAAAGGTTCTTCAAAAAATTAAAAATAGAAATACCATATAATCCAGTAATTCCACTACTGAGTACCCCCCAAAATGTAAACACGAATTCAAAAAAATATATGCACCTTTATGTTTATTGCAGCATTATTTACAATAGCCAAGATATAGAAGCAACTTAAATGTCCACTGATAGGTGAATCAAGAAGCTGTGGTGTGTGTGTGTGTGTGTGTGTGTGTGTGTGTGTGTGTGTGTGTGCATAATGGAATATTACTCAGCCATAAAAAAGAATGAGGTCTTGCCATCTGTGACAACAGGGATGGACCTGGAGGCTGTAATGCTAAGTGAAATAAGTCAGACAAAGACAAATACCATATGATTTCACTCAAATGTGGAATCCAAACAAGCAAAGACAGCCCATAAATACAGAGAACAAACTGGTGGTTGCCAAAGGGGCAGGAATAGGGGGATGGGCAAAATGGGTGAAGGGGAGTGGGAGGCACAGGATTCCAGTTACGGAATGAATAAATCACAGGGATGAAATGTACAGCATAGGGAATATGGTCAGTGGTACTGTAATAGTGTTGTGTGGTGACAGACAGTAGCTACACTTGTGAGCACAGCATAATGTATAGAATTGTCAAATCACTGTGTTGCACACCTGAAATTAATGTAACATTGTGTGTCAACTATACTTTAATTAAAAAAATGTTTTAAAAATTACAGCAAGATTTCTTTGAAGCACAATTTAATTCTAAAATTTATATAGAAATGTAAACAACCTCAAATATTCAAACCAACCTTCAAAAAAGGGAACAAAGTTGAAGGACTTACCCTACCTGATTTCAGGACTCACTGTAAAGCCACAATAATCAGGCAACGTGGTAGTGGCCTAAGAATAGATACATAGATCAATAAAACAAAATAGTGTCTAGAAATAAACTCACACATATATATGGTCAACTGACTTTCACCAAAAGTTCCACAGTAATTTAATGGGGAAAGAAAACACTTTTCAACAATTTGTGCAAAAGTTACAATACATGCACTGGCATATATGTGTGAAAAAAAATGACCCTCAATCTCTACCTCATTCTATACCCCCAAACCAATTCCAGATGAATCAAAGATCTAAATGCAAAAGTTAAAGCCTCTAGCATTGACTACAAAGCCTCTAGAAACAAAGAGGAGAAAATTTTCAACCTTGGGGTAGACAGATATTTCTTGGAGAGATGTCAATAGGCTAAGCATGTGCAGGATGGGCAGAGGATATATGGAAACTCTCTGTACTTTCCACTCAACTTTGCTATGAACCAAAAACTGCTTTTAAAAGAGTAGTCTATTAAAAATTTGATAAGTTAGATTTCATCAAAAACAAACTTCTGATCATCCAAAGACATCACTTAAAAATGGAAAGATAAGCCATAGATGGGAGAAAATATTTGCTATATATATGCTTTACGTCATATATATATGACAAAAGAATTGCATTGGAATATATAAGAACTCTTACAACTCAACAATAAAAGACAACCCAATTTAAAACAAATGGACAAAAGAGTTGCACAGATATCCTACAAGGCGTATAGAAATGGCCCATAAGCACATGAAAATGTGTGCAACGTCATTAAACAGAGGGAAAAGCAAATTAAAGCCAATATGAGATACCCACTATAAACCAGAATGGCTAAAATGAAAAACACAGACAATACCAAGTATTGGTGAGGATGTGGAGCATCTGGAACTCTTATGTTTCTGGCTGGACTGTAAAATGATAAAACCACTTTGGAAAACTCTTTGGCAGTTTCTTTTGAAGGTAAACTACATCTACCTGTAACGTAGCAATTCTATTCCTAGGAATAAAATGAAAATATATATTATGTATATACATATGTATACATTTGTGTGAATATTTACAGCAGCTTTATATGTAATAGCCAAAAGATAGAAATAGCCCTCATGTCTATAATTAGGTGAATGGATTAACAGCTTTTTACAATGGCATGCTTTTCAGCAATAAAAAAGTTACAATACATGCACTGGCATAAATGAGTCTGAAAAACGCACAGAGTGAAGAAGCCAGCCATAAAAGTATATGTGTGATCCCATTTATTATATGAAGTTCTAGAACAGGAGAAACTAGCCTGTGATGATGAAAATTAGGACGGTATTTGCCTTTTGTGGGAAACTGACTTGAGTGATGGAAATGTTTTATATTTTTATTGTGGTAGTGTTACATCAGTGAATACACTTGTCCAAACTCATCCAACTTAAACTCTAGGCATTTTTGTGCACACATTATAACTCAATAAAAATTCTGTAAAGCTACAAAACATTTAACATAAGGGAAAAAGGTATGGATATATAAAAATTAAGGATTTTTATTTTTATTTTATTTTTTTAGAAGTTTTTATTTATTTGTCAGAGAGAGAGAGAGTGAGCACAAGCTGGGGGAGCGGCAGGCAGAGGGAGAAGCAGGCTCCCCACTGAGCAAGGAGCCCAATGTGGAACTTGATCTCAGGACCCTGGGATCATGACCTGAGCCGAAGGCAGTCGCTTAACTGACTGAGCCACCCAGGCTACCCCCAAATTAAGGATTTTTAAACTGGAGAATAACATAGATATAGTAAAGAGATGATGGATGAAAGAAGATAATTTGCATTGTCAGAAACTAATAAGAATGAAAAGGAACTCTTGACAATTAACCAGATAAACAGCCTTAAGAGAAAATTAGCCAAGGTTATGTTAATAGTTTACAGTTCTCAAATTGTGTACATGCATATATATTATGTGACCATCCTATTCCTAGCTATGGATTCCAATGAAATATCCACACAAGTCCACTAAGAACATGTTCTATCATGTTCAGGATTGTATTGTTTGTGAGATTTAGTTGACAAAGCAATCTGGAATCAGTTGGATGGTGAGGAGTTGTATAAACTCAACCCTCTGCACCTGAGGTCCCACACATGTACGTGTTTATTGAGGATATCCTATATTCCAGTTATGGTTGTGTGTTATATAAAATAACTCATTTAGCCTTCATAACAGGGAGGAATTGTCATCCCTCCCCATTTTACAGATGGAGAAATCAAGGCACAGAGCCATCAGATAATATTCTGAATGTCACCAAGCTAGTCACCTGCAGAACCAAGATTCCAACCCAGCAAGCCTGAAGCCCCCACCATCATCTGCTTGCTGTGCTTCCTCTGTAGGAATGCAGAGGAAGAAACTCAGAATCTTGAGGCCCAAGGCTTAGCGCTGGCAACCAAGTCACATGAATGGTCCTGTAAAAATGGTTAACCCAAAGCAAGGAGGGTCTGTGCCTTCAGCCCAAATAAACGTCCTCCTATTCCTCCTATTCAACAGTGGAAGGGAGAGAGCCAGGTGGGAGCCCATGTGGTTTTGATAGAGCCATTCAAGCGGAGCTTTAAATATTATGGTGGCACTGTTTGCGCAGTTAAATTTAAGGATCTGTCAGTTTATGATGAATTTTTATTTTTAAGGGTTTCAAGTAAGCTGTAAACATTCACTCCAGACTGAAATTCTCCCCATTTAACACCTAAGAGGGCCAGGGCGAGAGAGCAGAGTGGGGGGAGCTGGGAGGTGAGCACAGAGGGGTGTGAAGAGGCCTGGCACCAGCGCGGGGGGTGGGGGAGAGCTTCCACCAGTATCTCCAGGAAGGGATTTGAGGGGCCGGTATACCCCATAATGAGGGAGGGAGGCCAACTGCTTCCCCAAAGGAAGCAACGCCATTCTCTTCACAGCCCGACTCAGTTTCTACCACCCCCCACCCCATGGTAACTAAACTTCCACAAGGAATTTATTGGTACCTGGAAAGTGAAAAGAATCTAGCTTCAGGCACGGCTTAACTCAAATAATCTCGCTATCTCCTGGCCTGGCTGTGCTCCGTGGGCTGCTCCATTCTCAGACATGCTTCTCTTTCATTAGAGCGAAACGGCAGGAGTGACTTCACAGCGCACACCCTCGCACCTTCACACCTGCTGAAAGCGGCTGTCTCCCGCAGCTGGACTCTCATTGGCTGGACGGGGGCCACACGTGCATCCCTGAACCAATCACCGGAGGGAGGCGTAAGGGAAGCGCTCCGTTGCCGAGGCCCTGAATCGAGGGCAGAATTTGCGCTTGGGCTGAGCATGGGAGAGGGGTGGCGCCCTGCAGGAAACTGGGGATGGCGGGGGGAGGGGGGGGCTGCTGGGCAACAGAAAGCCCAGCTGTCTACTACGGTCATTACTACCATTTTACAGAGGAGAAAGCAGAGGCTGAGACATTCGTGCGTTGAGCGAGGTGATCCATTGTTGGACGGGACTATAATCCGCGTCTGCCTCACCCCAGAGCCTGCGTGATTTCCATAAGACCTAGCGGTCTCTCAGTCCAGAGGCAGAAGAAGATTCCTGAAGCCAGGCTGCCAGCTAACTTCCCTCTCAAACTTTGGGTCACCTTCCTGCCCGGAACTCAGAAGGCAGCAGCCAAGATGAGGAGGAGGCCAGAGACCACGTGGTGTGGGGAGTTGCTGAAGGCACTGGGGTGGTTTGGAGGTGACCTGTGGCTGAGGGTCGTCCCCAACTTCAGAGCACCTTCCTAGGAGAAGCCCATGCAGCTGCAGAGGCCAGAGCTGGGGCGGGTGGGTACAAACCACAAGGACGTAGATACAAGAGATCCCAGTGGACGGTGAGGGCCCTCTCAGGGTGCAGGGGGATAGGAGAAGGGGCCCAGGAGAAGGAAGAGGAAGGAGGGGGACGGGTGGGGTGGGAGGAGCAAGCAGGGGACTCTCATTGGCTGGACGGGGGCCAGGCACCCACTGGGTGCCCTGAGCCTGCCCAGATGATTCCCAGGGCATCTTGTGCATTGGTCATAAGGTCAACTCTGTGACGTGGGATTCTCAGACGGTGACTTAGCTAAGTCAGCAGCAAAATCCAGACAGAAATTGTCATCTCCTAATCCTCCCTCCCCGAGCCGGGAGACACCTCCTAAATTCCAGCCCAAATGGTTTCTATGGAGCCCCAGTGACAAGGAAGTACAGTGGTGAGACCTCAGCCTTTGCCTCTGTCAGGGTGGGTTTGAATCCTTCCCTGACACTCCCCAGCTGTGGAAGAGTGAACAAGATGCCTCACTTCTCTGGGCCTCTGGTTCCTCAGCTGAAAATGAGAAGAATTCTAACCTCCCAGGGCTGTGTGGGAACCCAGTGAGCTCCTGTGCGCCAAGTGTCGGTATGGAGTGAGAGCCCAGCACACCTGGAGTAATTGTGCATCTGTAACCCCCTCGGGGTCCTCCCACCTCAGGCCCTGCACAGCGCCCCCCACTGACTCAGAAATAGGTTCCAGGTGCCACAGACAGGAAACCGAGCTCCTCCACCTCCCTCCCCAGGCCTCTCTGTTCTTCCCTCGCCTCCTGGTGCCCACCGACACACAGGTCTCTTTCACCTCCAACTGCAAGAACTGGGCAGCTGATTTAGGAGTGTGCTCAGGGCCCAGAATGTAAACCGTTTCTCACCAGGAATGTGTAAACAACCCATAAAGCAAAGGATTTGGGGCCTGGTCACGTGGCCCAGCTGCCCATAAAACCAAAGCATTGATGTCTGCTCTCCAGCAAGCTTCTAAGCCACGGGAATGATGGAGGGGCTGCGTCCTGGGAACCTGTAATCTCCCACCATACATCTGAGGTGGCATGTTTGAAGTCCTAGGGTGAGTTATTTATATTATTTTTGCAATGTGTACTGAAAGGGCATTAGCCCAAATCGCTGGCAATGGGGCTTACAGGAACCTGGCCACTTAAAAATATAGGGGGGAAGGAGGGGTCCCTCTGGCAAGTCACTCACGAGCCAGAGTTTCTCTGGGCAGCCATATAATCAAAGCCAGATCGTCTAGCTTAGAATTCCCCAAGCCCAGCTGTTCAAGGACCACAGTCTCAATTTCTGCCATATCCTGGTACCACCTGATCTATTATTTATATAATGGCTTTTACTTTAAATCACTACTTTTTTACTTAGCTTCAATCCAGACAACATTCATGAAATCATGTGTTTGGTATCTTAGTTTAATTTTTTTCTCTTTATACATTAAAATATATTCATGACGTAAAATAACAAATGTTCGCTTTGTAGCATATAAAATCATCTAGCTTACCACCGGTGTACCACAATTTGGGAAACACTGACCTAGTCAAACGTACTCATTGTACAAATTGGCAAGTTGAGGCCCAAAGAGGAAGGGTCTTACCCAAGGTCACTCAGCTATTTAGGGGCAGAACAGGGAGCAACAGAAGGGATTAATCACAGCTACCTACTTAATGAGCATTTACTATGCACTCAGCACGTGGCTAATCCCTTTATGCGGATTTCCTGATTCACATAACAATGAGTGTCTGTCACTGTCCCAATTTTGTAGATGAGGGAGCTGAAGCCCAGAGAGGTTAAGTGGCTTGTCCAAGGCCATGTAGCTAGTCAGTTGCTCAACCAGCATTTTAACTCAGGTCTGCCTGACTTCAAAGTCTGGCTCTTAATCATCCAAGGGAAAGAGGGAGGGGAGAGAGGAAGGAAGGAACGGAATATTTATTAAGTGCTAGCAACCTTTACATCTAGTGCTCTATCCTACTCTGCTTACCTAGTCACAGTCCTCGTCCCCTAAAATCCTCACCATGAGTTGCCAGAGTTGCCACAGAGAACAGTGTCTCATCCCCAAGCCTCCAAGGCCCCAGTATGAGTTTGCAAAAGCATGCTTTTACACTCATACCGTCAGCAGAGGCCCTAGCCAAGCTGTGGCTGAGTGTCGCACTTATGCTTGGGAAGGTGGGGCTCTGGATTAGGTTGACCAGAGATCAAATCCCAGCTCCTCTGCTCTCTGATTAAGTAAAGCCGGGCAAGCCACTCAACCCCCTTCGGGCCTCAGTGCCCTGTGTATTCACTGAGAATAATGTCAATGCCTATTTCATGGGATTTTAGTGAAGGGTAAAGCATGCTGTGTGTGAAGTGCTTAGCACAGTGCCTGGGACGTAGCACTCAGTAGTATTTAAAAAAGAAAGAAGGGATCATACATGAGTATAATGAAGAATGGCCCACATTTCCTCCAGGATGCCAGAGCAGGTCTGCCTCTGGCGGGGCTGCTTGCAGCCACCTCAGGGACCACACAGCGTGGCTGGACCAAAAGATGCTGAACAAAGCATTAGGAGAAAGAGCAAGGACCAAGGAGCAGAAAAGGCAGGTCCTGCACCCAGCTCCAATACCAAGAACCCCGGGGGCTTGTGCCAGCCACAGGGCCTTTGCCATGCCTGTTTTCTCAACTGCCCGGTGGGGATCACACCTGGGTGTCAAGTTTAAGTGACATCTTTGTGTTCATGGAATTGAGTCCTTGGCTTGTCAGGGCATGAGGTGCTGTCCAAGGTCACCAAGACCAGTCCCTAATTTTACAAATTGGGAAACTCTTCATGCATGTGCATGCACACAGAGTCCTGTATGTACGTGAGGGACAGTCCCCAAGTGTTTGGGCTTCTGGTCTTACCTCTGCCATTACCATTGAAATTGCTGGCCTTGCTAAACCTCAGTTTTCCTAGTTCAGAAATGGGTTCAGGCAAAAGCTTCTTCTTAAAGAACCATTTTGGGGGTTAAATGGACAAAATCTGTAAGCACTTTGTATGGTGTCTGACATATGGTAAAGGCTTAATACATTGGTTCTTATTATTGTTTCTGAGAAACATATTTTCATGGTTTGATTTAGGAAATAAAGATACTGGGAAATGCTTGCTGGGGTCTTGAATAGAGGAAGGTGTGGATTTCTCCAAAAACGTGGAAGGTCAAATGAATATTAGCAGTGAGACTGGTTACACTTGCCTCATTCAGTACACTGTTTTCAATACTAAGTGAAGGGGCACTACCTGGCTCTGGGGCAGTTAGACCGAAGACACTGTCCCCGCCCGCAAGCTGCTCCAACCTCCCAGCTGGACAAGAAGACCACTGGCAAACAGCACTGTTTGCATTGTTGATAAAGCTCTGTTAATGGGGCTCCAGGAAAACATGAATAATTCCAACCAGCAGGATCCAGTAAGCAGGAAGGCAGCCTTTGAGTTGATCCTTTAAGAATGGGAAGAATTTCCTTTAAAAATAAAAGGGAAGGCACAAAAACAGATACATAGATCATTGAAACAGAATAGAGAGCCCAGAAATGGACCCTCAACTCGATGGTCAACTAATCTTCAACAAAGCAGGAAAGAATGTCCAATGGAAAAAAGACAGTCTCTTCAACAAATGGTGTTGGGAAAATTGGACAGCCACACACAGAAGAATGAAACTGGACCATTTCCTTACGCCACACACAAAAATAGACTCAAAATGGATGAAAGACCTAAACGTGAGACAGGAATCCATCAAAATCCTTGAGGAGAACACAGGTAGCAACCTCTTCGACCTCAGCCACAGCAACTTCTTCCTAGAAACATGGCCAAAGGCAAGGGAAGCAAGGGCAAAAATGAACTATTGGGACTTCATCAAGATAAAAAGTTTTTGCACAGCAAAGGAAACAGTCAACAAAACCAAAAGACAACCGACAGAATGGGAGAAGATATTTGCAAATGACATATCAGATAAAGGGCTAGTATCCAAAATCTATAAAGAACTTATCAAACTCAACACCCAAAGAAGAAATAATCCAATTAAGAAATGGGCAGAAGACATGAACAGACATTTCTGCCAAGAAGACATCCAAATGGCCAACAGACACATGCAAAAGTGCTCAACATCGCTCGGCATCAGGGAAATCCAAATCAAAACCTCAATGAGATACCACCTCACACCAGTCAGAATGGCTAAAATTAACAAGTCAGGAAATGACAGATGTTGGCGAGGATGCGGAGAAGGGGGAACCCTCCTACACTGTTGGTGGGAATGCAAGCTGGTGCAGCCACTCTGGAAAACAGTATGGAGGTTCCTCAAAAAGTTGAAAATAGAGCTACCTTACGACCCAGCAATTGCACTACTGGGTATTTACCCCAAAGATACAAATGTAGTGATCTGAAGGGGTATGTGCACTCCGATGTTTATAGCAGCAATGTCCACAATAGCCAAACTGTGGAAAGAGCCAAGATGTACATCAACAGATGAATGGATAAAGAAGATGTGATACACACACACACACACACACACACACACACACACACACACACACACACAGGAATATTATGCAGCCATCAAAAAGACGATATCTTGCCATTTGCAACGACGTGGATGGAACTAGAGGGTATTATGCTAAGCGAAATAAGTCAATCAGAGAAAGGTATGTATCATATGACCTCACTGATATGAGGAATTCTTAATCTTAGGAAACAAACTGAAGGTTGCTGGAGTGGTGGGGAGTGGGAGGGATGGGGTGGCTGGGTGATAGACATTGGGGAGGGTATGTGCTATGGTGAGTGCTGTGAATTGTGTAAGACTGATGAATCACAGACCTGTACCTCTGAAACAAATAATACATTATATGTTAAAAAAAAAGAAAAGATAGTAGGAAGGTAAAAATGAAGGGGGGGGAATCAGAGGGGGAGATGAACCATGAGAGACTATGGACTCTGAGAAGGTTCTAGAGGGGAGGGGGGGTGGGAGGATGGGTTAGCCTGGGGATGGGTATTAAAGAGGGCATGTATTGAATGGAGCACTGGGTGTTATATGCAAACAATGAATCATGGAACACTACATCAAATACATACATACATACATACATACATACATACATAAAAAAGAAGATTAAAAAAATTCTGCCCTCTTCTGTGGTCCAAATTCCACCTATTCTTCAAAAGCCACTTCCTCCCAAAAGCCTTCCAGGAGTACTCTTTACTAAAAGCGCCCCCTCCCTCCTCTCTTGAAATCCCATAACCTAATATCTGCCCAGTTCATTTGGCTTTATCCCCACTATTTGGTATTTATGTCTTTCTGGGGGCTCTTTTGCTCATCTGGGTTTTTTTTTTTCTTTTAAAGAAAACTCTCTGGTGGCCTCTCTTACACACAGTGGACACTAGGTGCCTGAACTGACAGGTGCAGCTCTAATGGCTTCATCAGGGCCCCGAGAAAAAAGGCCATGCTGTGAGTCTGTGGGATCTGAGTTCCCTGCATCTGTCCTAGGCTCCTCTGGAGAGCCCCTTGGCTTCTACAGTAACAACGAAGATGCGTGGGCCTCCTCTTCCATCTAGCCCTGGGCCTTCTCCAACAGCCCCACCCCACCCTGATGATCAGGGCATCCCAGCCCTCAGCCTCCCCTCCTCTCCTCCTCCCCCGGGTGAATGCACAGAGCACATGGTCTTTGGGGTTACAGTGAGACCCCAGCAGGTGGGCTCTGCTGACTTACTAGGGAGTGAAAGCAGTGATGGGCATACCCTTGGCCCGGCATTTCATATATGACTTCATTTCATTCTCATAACACTGAGAAATGGGGGGTATCATTTTACCTAGTTTACAGATGAGGCGACAGGAATTTAAGCTCACCTGGGACTCTTCCTTGAGACTTCCCTTTCTCTTGCCACTCCCCAGTCAACCCATTCCCTATTTAGACCATTTGATCTGCTGGCTGCTTTTCCAACCCATCCTTTTCCCTCCATGCCCACTGCCACCATACTGGCCCGAGCTCCTGCCTCCTCTTGCCTGAGTCCCTGCCACCACTGTGACCACTTCGGGAATGTCCTACTACTGACTTCTTGTTTTACAAGTCTCTTAACTTCTTTATGCATATACAAACTACCTACATACGTATATACACATAATTTACATAAGTACCTAAAAATAATCAGAAATATACTTCATTTAGTTAGTAGAGTTTTCTTTCCTTTCTGTTTGGCTCCTCTTTGTCCATCTCCTCCTCTCCCCACGGCACCCCATGCCAACATCTCGTACGTGTCCTACCGTGCTTTTATCTGTACTCATTCAATCCTAAGCAGACTCATTCAAATCTAGGCATTTGTATTCACATTACATATACAGAGTGAATTTATCAGTGTTTCTTTTTAAAAATGGGACCCTATTATAGTTTTCTCCTCCTTGCCTTCTTCATAGACATCCTCCCAAGTCAGCTAATATAGCTCTAGTTGTTGCTTTTTAATAGCTGCCTAATATTCTGCTATGTGGCTGTATCAGTTTATGCAGTTATCACTTTGTTCATGGTCATTCTGTGCTCCCAGTTTTCACCACCAGGAATAATGCTGCAATAAGTGTTTGGTAGGATTCTAAGGAGCAACAGATGCTGACCTGTTGGATTGAGCTGGAGGCTCAGTTTCTAGATCAAAGCCCCAAAAAACACCATGGACTAGTCTGATGAGCTCACAGATGCGGTCTTGCCACACCTTACCCGCCCTGTCCCCTGCCTCTTCTACATGAAAAATTCCACCCAGCAGTCTCTGGGAAACCACCCCTGGTGCTGTGGCCACCAGCTCCCCACTTGCCCCCATGCCAGCATGTGAGAGAAGTCCCACAGGACGAATCCGATTGGTGGAGCCTGGTGGGATGGCCACATCCTGGTGGCAAAGGAGGCTGGAATTTGAGTTGAGATTCCTAAATTGGAGAAGTGAGGTTCCAACACAGGGATTTCTCCAAATATAGAGATAGGCTATTCAAAAGAAGATGGGCAACCATAGATATGACAGCCTTTACTGCAATTTTCTTGCACATATGTCCTTCTTCATCTGGACTTTTTTCCTATGGGACGGGTTCCCAGGAGTTGAATTGCTGCTTTACAATCATCTATCACACTTCACGTTCCCACTGGCAATATGTGAGAATCCCATTCTCTTTACTTCCCTCCCCCCAGCAGTAGGGGTCAGAGCTCTGACAGGTGTCAAACTTCACCATAGTGCCAGACTCATTTGCATTTTCCTGACTGCTGACATAAATTTGAGTGTCTTTTTCGTAAGATTGTTGGCCATGTCATTTGCCCAGTCATTAGCTGGCCAGTCTAGACTTTGCCCATTTTTCAATTGGGATGCCCTCTCCTTTCAAGCTATGCTCGGTCTATCTTCCATCTGCCCCTCCAGATGCATGCTCTGCCTTTCTCCATCTGTTCTGTGCCTTGCGCACCGTGGGGTCTGTACTGAACGCCAAGTCCTCAGCTTCTGGTTGGGTTTGGCCAATGGGAGACACCAATGGGCAGGAGGAAAGAGAAGTTGGGGAACTTATCCAAGCCCTCCCACCTCCTCTCAGTGGGCAGGACGGGTCCCGGGCAGAGGTGATTCCCCTGTGATACTCCCTCCTGCACCTACCTGGGAGTGTTTCCCCAACCCTGCCTACACCTTTGAAAACAGCTCCTCTGCATTGTCCCCTTCATTCCATCTCCTTAACTACCCAATCTGTGTGTGCCACCTACCTCCTGCCAGGACATTGACTGATACAAGATCACAACCCTTTCTCTGTTGTCAGTGTTAGAGTGATTTTTTTCAACCTCTATTTTTTGCCTAAAGAATTTTAGTATCTTTTGTCATACTAAAGATTTTATACATATATATATATTTAATACATATATTTAAAATTTAGATTTATATATATTTGAGTACACATACATTTTAAAATAATCTCTCTTCATTTTCAGCCTTGAAAGGTAAGGTCTTCTCTGCCTCTGTATCAGGAATTGGCAACTTTTTCTGTAAAAGGCCAAAGAGTATATATTTCAGACTTCGCAGGGCATATGTTCTCTGTTGTAACTATTTAGCACCGCCACTGTAGCGAGAAAGCAGCCATAGACAATATGTTAACAAATGTGTTCCAATGAAACGTTATTTACAAAAACGGGCAATAGCAATCCCACTCTTAGGCATCTACCCAAGAGAAATGAAAGCGTAAATCCACACACAAACTTGTACATGGAGTTCATAGCAGCACTAATCATAACAGCCAAAAGGTGGAAACAACCCAAATGTCCATCGATTGATGGCCATCACCGGAATTGATGAATGGATAAATAAAATGTGGCATAGCCATACATCTATAAAAAGGAATGAAGTACTGATACATGCTACAACATGGATAAACCTTGGAAACATTATGAGTAAAAGAAGCCAGATATACCAGAGCTCACATACTGTTTGATTCCATTTTTATGAAATGTCCAGAAGAGGCAAGTCCATAGAAATAGAAACTAGATCGGTGGTTGCCAGGGACTGGGGAAGGATAGGAGATAGGGGGTTGATAGGTCATGAGTATGGGGTTTCTTTGTGAGGTTATGGAAATGTTCTAGAATTGACTTTGTTATGGTTGTACATATTTAAGCCATGTAATTGTACACTTTGAATGGGTAGATTATATGGTATGTGAATTATATATCAATAAAGATGTTATGAAAAACAAACAAAACAAAAAATGGGGCACCTGGGCAGCTCAGCCCATTAAGTGACTGACTCTTGATTTCAGCTCAGGTCATGATCTCAGGGTCCTGGGATTGAGCCCCACGTCGGGCTCACGCTCAGTGGTGAGTCTGCTTGGGATTCTTGCTCTCCCTCTCCTGCCCCTCCCCCCACTCTCTCTCTCTCAAATAAATAAAATCTTTTAAAACAAAAAACTAACAAAAACAAAAATAAAAGGCCGTCAGCTGGATTTGGCCCATGGGCAGTAGTTTGCTCACTCTTGCTCTACTTCCTACCTGCAGTCTCCTGGAATCTCTTACAATATTTTGTATTATTTTAACTCTCACATTTAAATTTTTTTTTTTTTAAAGATTTTATTTATTTATTTGACAGAAAGACACACAGTGAGAGAGGGAACACAAGCAGGGGGAGCGGGAGAGGGAGAAGCAGGCTTCCTGCTGAGCAAGGAGCCCGATGTGGGGCTCGATCCCAGGACCCTGGGATCATGACCTGAGCCGAAGGCAGACGCTTAACGACTGAGCCACCCAGGCGCCCCTCTCACATTTAAATTTTTGATCCATTTGAAACATAGTATTTTGTGGTGTAAGATGGGGATTCGTTTTTATTTATTCCAGAGGGTTATATTATCGAGCCTGCACCATTTGGGAAATAAAATATCCTTTTTCCACTGAGATGAGGTACCTGTTTTGTCAAACATTAATGTCTGTATCCTGGAATCTAATTCTGGATTATTTGTCATGTTCCATGGATCAGTTTGTCTGTGCCTTTCCCAATACTACAGTGATCTTATTTTAGTGACTTTATTGTATGTTCTGGTTTCTGTAAAGGAAGTCTCCCCTTATGTTCTCTTCTTTCACACTTGACTTGCAGCCAGTGAGCTTATCAAAATGGCTATCACTCCCTGCTTAAAAGCCTTTAATGGATTCCCACTGCTGTTACAGTTATGGCCCAAATCCTAACTGGCCTTCAGTGCTGTGTGGCTGCCCCTGCCAGCTTTCCAGCCTCACTTGGCTGAGCACACATCACCTGGGACGCCGGACTTCAGCCATGCTGATGTGACTCCAGTGATTCTGCCCCTTTGCCCCAGGGCCTTTGCACTGGTGGTTTCCACTGCCTGGAATGCTTTTTCTTCCCCTTTGTCAGGTTAGGTCCTCTTCTTCTTCAGCCTCAGTTTGATCATCATTCCTGGGGAAGCTTACGCTGACCTACCTGACAAATACCCTTCCCACATTGTGGACCTTACTGCCCTTGTAATATTACATTTATTTGTATACTTTTTTGACTAATGTCTGCCTCCCTCAGCTCTCGGTTGCCTTCCTTGTATTTAGCCTGTGTCCCACCCACAGTCAGTACTCAGAAGATTGTTGAAGGAGTGAATTACTTTGTTAGAGACCGAACTTGGGCACCTATCTGCCTGGCTTCCACACCTCCCCTCTCCCTTCACCATGCTGTGTGCTGCCCTGTGCAAGACCTGAATGGGACATTGGGAGACCTGAGCTCTAGACTTCCATGTTCAGTATCTCTGACTGACGCAATGCCCCAAACCTGTTTGCAGAGTGCTCTCTTACTCTTTGCCTCTCATGATCTCAAGATCCTCAAAGCCACCCCGGGAGGCAAGCAGTGTAGGGATAAATTTCCCTGACTTTACCGTTGAGAAATCTGAGGCTGGGGAGGAACTGAACTGTCACACGGTCAGTCAGAGGCAAAACCAAGGGCCCTGCTCTTTGGGTCTCCAAGTAAGTGTTATCTTGGGACAGACCCTTTCCTGAGCTGAGACTCAGTTCAGCTTCCCCATTTATTTATTTTTTAAAAATATTTGATTTATTTATTTGACAGAGAGAGAGAGCAAGAGCGCAGAAGCAAGGGGAGCGGCAGGCAGAGGGAGAGGGAGAAGCAGGCTCCCCACCTTGCAAGGAACCTGATGCGGGACTTGAACCCAGGACCCCGGGATCATGACCTGAGCCGCAGGCAGACATTTAACCAACTGAGCCACCCAGGCGCCGCTCAGCTTCCCCATTTATATATGAAATGGTGAAGAGAGGTTCGGACTGGACAGTGGTTCTGGCAACAGTGTCACAAGTCCCAGGCACCTAAGGGGAAGCCATATCTGAGTTCCATCTGTATTATTATTGACAAAATTTTTTATTTCAAGGATTTTTTTTATCTTTGAATTTTTTAAAAAAGAAACTTCTAAAAATAAGGAAAATTGTTATTACTTCTGTCATTCCACTGTAACTTGCATTTTAACTAAGACATGTTCAGTAAATTTGTACCTAGTAGAGTTAGAATGGGCTCATCCGGGAGCCATCTAAAATCCTCTGACCCTCCAGCGGTTAAGGTTCTGTGCTTTGGGAAACCCTGGTTTGGGGCTGCTTGAGGACGGGCGCCCCTCTGTGAAGCTTTCATTTGTTTAGTCGATCAACAAGCATCTGTTTAGGGCCACTATATGTAAAGCACCAGGCCAGGCGCTTCCACATCAACGGGTGTGTGTGCGGGGGGGCACTGGCCCGGGGCTGTCCCAGGGAGGTGTTGGGGGGGCACAGCTGTGTGCTGTCTGACTGCATGCCTGTGTTAGAGCATGCTTGCCCATCCATGTGTCGAAGTCAGTTGGGGTCTGTCTGTGTGAGAGCTTATGGGATTTTGTACCCATGTGACAGCCCGGGTATAGCCTGTTTTCTCACCGGCCTGGAGCTGTGGCGTGAGGGAGACAAGGGGCTACCAAGGCAAGAACCTCAGCTCTGCCAGGTCTCCTGGAGGCTCGTAAACAAACTGAGCCCCTCAGGAGTCCTCGCTGGGGACCTAGAATTCTAGAATGTTCTTGGTCTCACCCTCTCATCCTACCACTGGGGAAATAGGCCCTGAATGGGCAGAGGACTTGCCAGAGATACTGCACATCAAAGTGTCAGGGCGAGGCCTCAGGATTCTCTCTGACCCTCTGCAGCTTTTCCATGCACTTCTCGGGAACCTGCCGAGCACCATTTGCCACAAAAGCAACTTGAGGAGAAAACAAGGACTTCAAAATAATACAAATAAAAGCTAATGTGTATTGAACTGGATGTCAGGCACTGTTTCAATCACTTTAAATACATTAACATGTTTAGTCTTCAAAACACCTCTATGAGGTACGTGCCACTATTACCCCATTTTCCAGATGTGGAAAGTGAGGCACAGAGAGGTTCACTAACTTGACCAGGGTCACACAGATGTTAAGTTGGCTTCGTGGCCAACACTCTTTGGCAGAAAAGGGGAGAAGGGAGAGAGGCCTTTGGATCAAAGATGCCTTTATTCATCTGACTCTGAGTTGAGAGTAGCCGGTACCCTTCTGCCATTCCATGGCATGTTCTTGAAACCTAAGGTGCTGTTCTTAGCTTTGCCTGTGCTGTCTTGGTGTCACTCCTCAGATGAGGAGACCAAATTCAAAGAGAGTTACACATGTGCTCAAGATCACACAGCTGTCCCCATGTCCCTTCACCATTTGCCAGGCACTGTGTTAAATACTTGCTTTGTTTAATTTAATCCTCGTGACAACCCTGTAAGTAGGAACTATTATTCTGCCCATTTAATGGATGGGAAACAGAGGCTCAGAGAGGTTAAGTCACTTACCCAAGGGCACACAGCTAGTAAGTGGCTGAGGCAGCTCTTGAACCCAAGTCTGTCTGACCTGAAACATGTTATCTTTTTTTTTTTTTTTTTAAAGATTTTATTTATTTATTTGACAGAGAGAGACACAGCGAGAGAGGGAACACAAGCAGGGGGAGTGGAAAAGGGAGAAGCAGGCTTCCCGCTGAGCGGGGAGCCCGATGTGGGGCTCGATCCCAGGACCCTGGGATCATGACCTGAGCTGAAGGCAGACACTTAACGACTGAGCCACCCAGGTGCCCCTGAAACATGTTATCTTAACCAGCTGGTCCTCCTGCCTCACGTGTCCCTGTATCTCATAAGCACGTGCAAGGAGGGAAAGGCACAGACATTGCCCCATCTTACAGAGGAGGAAACAGAGGTAGCTTGCCTGGAGTCTATATGAGAGCCGGGACTCAGAACTCAGGTCCATCTGACTCCCTGGCCAGTGCCCTTTTCTTTGTTCCTTCGGGAATGTTCCAGAAAAGGCCCTAGTTCTACGGTTGTTTGTGATCAGCAATCCCAGTCCAAAGCAATTTCTCACTTACTATTCTACTGGTACTTTCCCACAAGCCCATGAAGGTCAGAACATGCTCCATTTCGCAGATGGACAATCTGAGGCCCAGAGAGGGGAAGAGCCTTGCCCAAGGCCTTGAACTAGGGTCCCTGACTCTGAGTACAGCAAGGGAGGCCCAGTGTATGGTGGGGGGAGGGAGGCCCTCTGGGGCAGGCTCCAGCTAGCTGGTCTCTCTGCTCCGGCCAGAGGCAGGCGGGTGAGGTCATCGCCTTATCAGGCTAATTGCCACCCTGTAGTGTAATCCTGCCACTCAGCTGAAACCTGCAGGAATGGTTTCTGGAGACAGGAGCTGTTATTGTCCAGATGAAGGGCCCAGGGTGACGGGTGGGGAAGGGGGGCAAGCTTACCCTCATAATTCCCCTAGAAGCAGTTTGCTTTCTCAAAGACCTCTGGGGACAGAGACGTTTCTTGGTCCATCTCGGGCAGGACTGAATGTTTCTGCTGCTTCTGTGTGCCGTTGGCCAAGATGCCAGCCATGGTAACAGAAATGCATAATGGACAACAGAATTCCTACAAGTAGACAAACCAGGGCTAAAATAGATGCAGCTGGGGCCATTTCCCTCTGACACACAGCAGTTGGTCACTGACAGTGAAGATAAAAGTTGAGTAACCGAACTGGGGAAACCAGGTCACCCTGCCTAGCTGGGGAAGGTCCTAAGAAGCTGGCTTTGGTGGGCCGTGGGTGGGGGCGACCTAAAGCCGGATGTTAGAAGGAGGGACTGAGAATCAGAAGGCGACGATGACAGCCATGTAACAGCCACCTGCATTTAGTGTGGCCAATGTTCCCGGGCACCATATGCTCTATAAACAGCCAACGGTTGCTGAGCCACTGTGCTGAAGAGGCCTGGTATGATGCAGGCCTGGGTTCGAATCCCAGGGTCACCACCTCCTAGCTATGTGACCCTGGACAGCAGGGTTAGGGTGAAGTGAGTGAGAGCCTAGGATACAAAATTGAAGGAGGAATGACCCTGAGTCCGAGCACCCCTAAATCTATGCACCCTGGGTGCCTCTCTTGCCTCACCCTAGACCTGTCCCTGCTGGGCATGTTCCTTTCGTTTTCTGAACTGCAGTCCCATCACTGGTAGCAGGGGGGTGAGAATAAGGGCCTCTGCCTCAGAGGGTTGGGAGGAGTGAGAAGGGGCAGAGGAAGGGCTCAGCCTGGACTGGCACGCAGTCAGCACGTAAAACGCCACCCGTGCTCAGGGCAAGGCACGGCGCCGTGTGCTGGGCTGACAGCAGCTGATGTCACCGACTGAACGGCTGTGTCCTCAAAAACCCACAGGTTGAGATCGTAACCCCCAAGGGGATGGTATCAGGAGGTGGGGCTTTGGGGAGGTGATTAGGTCACGAGGGTGGGGTCCTCATGAAGGAGACCCCAGGGAGCCCTCTCCCGTGGGGAGACAAGAAGTTGGCAGTCTGCACCCTGCAGCTGGGAAGAGGGTCCTCACCAGAACCCACCCTGCTGGCCCCTGATCATTTTGAGCTATCCCCATTGGATATATAAGGAAACTGGTTCAGAGAGGTGCAGTGATTGCCTAAAGTCACACAGCCGGGACATGACAGAGCAGGGACTTAAACCCAGGACGGCCTGATTCTCTCCTCTACAGCTTGACTCTGCTGCTAGCTGGATGTCACACCTCCTTTCCCGAGCCTCAGTTTCCCCACCCGTCGAGGGAGAAGATGAAAGTCACGTGAGGTCATGGATATGGCAGTGCTTTGGATATTGCAGGGAGCTTGCTGTCTGTGCCTGAAGAATTATTAGCGTAGGTGACGCAGAAAGCATCACAGGGCTCCTGATCTGTGATGAGCACCCTTTGGGTCCCCTCTCCCCACAGAATCTTCCTTTGAGTCAGGGTTCTGAGACTCTTCACACTTCGCTTACATCTGTCCTGCTCTTAGGAGCAGAAGCATATGGAAACATTTTAATCAACAGTGTGGCTATATCTCCCCAAGAGAAAGGTTTTGTTTGCCCCCATTTAACAGATGAAGAAACTGAGGCACAGCAAGGCAAGTCATGTAGGGGATACAGTCTGTGGTCGAGGGGGAGCCTGAAAACAGTCTCTGTGTACCCCTTGCTGTAGTTTCCAAGTGGGCAAGACATTCCTGCTAAGCCAGCCATAGGACAGCACTTGAAGAGTGAGGGCAGAGGCACCATTCTGCTCTGGGCGTGGGGTAGGGGAAGACAGCCTCCCAGCCTTCCAGCTCCCTCTCCCTGCCTCCCCCTTCCTGGGGCTAGAGATTTTTCTGCTTGGTGCTAGCCCCTCCCTGACCATGCTAACACCCCTGGTCCTTTCAAACTATATTCTCACCTGCCTGTGAGAGACTTTAATCCCACACCTTGGTTGCTTTCTTACGGGAAAAAAGAGGAGTCTGGAGCAGAGAGTCCTTTGGATTTAGAGATAGGTTCAAGATGGAGGGGGATGGGCATGGGGTGATGAAACAGAACCCTAATCTAGCCAAGCTGACACCCGCATTTTTTTAAACCGTTGGAACCCAGAAAGGTGCTCGAAGTCTCACAGCAAGTCAGGAGCAAAACCTGGGCCTGTGCCCAGGTCTCCTGAGCTCTGAGTCCAGTGACCTTGCCCTTGCCTTCTTTGTGCTGTGACCTTCAGAAGGCACGGGCCTTAGCTATCAGCAGCAGGGGGCACGGAGAAATACTTGTTGATACACGGATGAATGAATGCTGGTTCCTCCTCTAATGGGAGCAGGGGGTGCAATGTTGACTCCTTTGGGGGACCCTACCGGGACAGACAGGGCTTAATCCGTCTAAAACCATCCCTCCTTCCCTTGGAATTAATTCACCTGGGGTTCCCTCCTTTCCTCAGAGAGTTGTGTGCCACCTAGAGGAAGCTGGGAGCCCAGCACCCTCATCCCTTGGGGAGAACAGCGAGGGGACCAAGGAGTCCTGACAACTACACTCCACACGTGAGTCTAGCCTAGTGCAGAATCTCTGATGGGGTCTGAGGATTCTATGGTAGGAATGTGTTAATGTCCCAACAGTGACAGCTATATTATGGTTGGTAGGAGACTGTCCATGTTTGTTGGAAATATACACAAAAAGAAAAAAAAATCTACAAAAATGTATTCAGGTGAGATGGGACATCATATCAGCAACTCCTTCTCAACCGGTTCAGAGGAAAAACTTCCATGTATTGTACTTGTGACTTTTCTGTAAATCTGAGAGTGTTTAACATTTAAAATATATGTAGTATTAAAAATAAATCAAATAAACGTATTCCGGGAAAATGATGCAGACAGGGACACCTCCTTCTTCAGATGGGCATGGCGGTGAACTGAAAATCCGTAAGGTGATGCTTTCCACCTACTGAGCTCTGACTGGGGGTTTCCATGCCTCATCCCACTTGCTCCTCACATGCTCCATCTCTGAATAGGTATCATCACCCCCATTTTTCAGATGCAGGAACTGAAATTCAGAGGGTTGAAGTGACTTGGCCAAGGTGGCTGAACTGGCAGCCCCAGTCTCCCTGCCACCGCCCCGTGCTGCCGCCATCAGTCTTCCTACTCAGCAAGCCCTGGCTGTGCCGCCATCTCCCCAGAAGCCTCTCTGATCCCCCAACTGGTTACGATCATCCATTTTCAGAGATCAAGCCTTCCCATGGCCAAGCGTTCATCCACTGAAGAAATATTTGTGTGGAGCATCCTGCCAGGGGCAGGGCGCATGCTGAGAATAAAACAGACGCTGCCCCCACCCCCGTGGAAATGGACACAACCGCGCCAGCAAATACACGTCGAATCCCAGATCTGATGGGGGCCAGCAGCGTGGTCAGGGAGGTCTGGTGGGGGCGGGCACTGTCAGGGGCACAAGGGGCTGAGGGGGAAGCACCAGGACGCGAGGGCGGCAGGCCTCCTCGAGAAGCTGGAGGGAAAGCAGGACGTGGAGGATGAGGTGCCGGGAGCAGAGGTGCGAGCGGCAGGCAGGCGAGGTCCCACAGGGCCTCCAAGGCCTTTGTACGGAACCTGATCTTTACTCAACTGCAAGGGAAGCCACTGGCGGCCTGTGAGCAACGGAGAGCTGAGGAGATTGACGTTTGGAAGAGATCACCCTGGTGCTGCTGTGGGAGATCACAGGGGACCAGAGTAGAAGCAGATGGGTCCTTATCTCATCCTCCCTGTTTTCGGGTTGAATCCAGGTCTTATCTTGCTTTCTAGAGAGCTCCTGGAGGCCAGGCAGGGTGCCTGTCCCGCGTGCTCACCGAGCCCAGGCTGTCCCGTCCCCCAGGCTGGCTCCGTGTGTCAGCCTATGCTGCGTCCCCGGGTACAGCCTGGGATCCACGCTGCTCTTGGCTCCGGGGCTCGGCGGCCCCAGCGCGGGTGGAATGTTTGACAGAGGAGTGCGCACGTTCTCCAAACAGACCTTGATTCATGTCTCCAGGAGGAACTTGCAAACAGACTCTGCTGCTGCATCCATCAGAGGAGAGATGGGCTCTGTAAACAGAGGCCCACGGGCTGTCTCTGTCTTCCTGCAGACACCCCTCCCTGTGGGTCGCCGGCAGTGCCCTGCCCCGGCCCGGCCACGGGGGCCACGCTCTGTGGCAAGCTCCTCTCCAGAGCCTCAACCATGCACGGCCCTCACGGCCTCCGTTGTACAGGTGAGGAAGCAGTCTCCGAGATGGCAAGTCAGTTGCCCAAGGTCATATCGTCACCCCAGCTACTACAAGCACTAGACTGTGTTCTCCTACTATACGTGATGGCTAATACAACTAACAGTACCTCACATTTACTTGTGAGCACAAGTCATGTGCCCAGCTCTGTGCTAAGTGCTTTATGTAGACTAACTCACTTGGTCCTCGTAATGATCCTGTGAGGTAAGGGCTCCCATTTTCCCATTTTTCATATGGGGAAGCCAAGGCAAAGAGAGGGAGATCAGGTGATTTCCCAAAGTCCTGCTGAGCATAAGTGGGGAAAGTGGGACTTGAACCCGGGCAGGGTGAACACGGAGCCCATGCTTCACTCTCCCTGAGGGAAGCTCACCTGCCTCCCGGGAGCTGGGAGCAGGCCCTCACTTTTGTCTGTTTGCCAAGGGCAGAAACTGAGGCCCCAAGAAAGGAAGTGACTGTGTCTCGGCCCCCTGGGCTTCCACGGCAACGTTGGGCCAGGAGAGTGGTGTCTGTGGGCTCTCCTTTTCAGAATCCACGATAGGAGGTAGAGGGCTTCATCCTACTCCCAGCAGTGCTTCTGCCTTGTTGTGTGACCTGTGACAAGTTCCATCTCCTCTCTGAGCCTCAGTTTCCCCAACTGTTCGATGGGAGTGACTGTTCCAGCCCCTACCCCATTATAAGGCCTACTGTAAAACCAAGTGCGTGAAGGGGCAGGGGGACGGGATGAGTTTCCTGGCCCTGATTCCTGTCCTGTGAATGGAATGTCCAAGCGGCCGCCGTTCTGGAGTTGAAAGCCCCAGGGGTGGGGCTGGACTGGGCTGGGCCTCCTCCATGGTGAGACCCCCCACCTTGGGCTCCAGCCCAAATTGCCAGACACAGGCCTGAGAGGAGGGCCCCCTCCAGGCGGGGGGTGACCAGGAGCCAGCCGGGCCGGCCATTTGTCCACAGATGGGTGTGCAGATAACGGGCGTCTGGAGATAAGGCAGGGCCTGCTCGAAGCCTAGTGGAGAGCCAGGCCAACTCGGGGGGGAGGTGGGGTGGAGAGACAGGGAACTCAGGGCAGCTGGGCCAGATATGGCTGGATCCCAGCCCTGAGGCCTGGACAGAACTCTTTCTGCCGCCCTGTTGCACAGGGCTAATGGCTTCCCCTGTTCTGGGCCCGCCCCCACCCCCAACAAAACAAAACAGAATAAAGCAAGCAAACAAACAAGCAACATATACTTTTATCAGAAGTGCTGCTTAAGCTGGAGAGCCCTGGGCTAGCCCTGGGTCCAGCCTAGCCCTGACTAACTGACAATCCAATTCTAACTGGGTTCTTAACCAAACGTCACTGCCAGTATTACTAAAGAACCAAGCAAACTGTAGTTCGAACCCATTTTGATTGAAAAATACGCACATTTATGTTTGTATATTCATAGACATTTTGGGAAAAATATCCCTGCAAATGTCAACAGCATTAATACCCAGAGCAGAGTTTTTTAACCTCAGCACTTTGGACATTGGCTGCGTAAGTCCCTGCTGTGGGGACTGACTGTCCTGTGCGCCACACGATGCCGAGCAGCGTCCTGGCCTCCAGTCCGCAGATGCCAGGAATGGGGCCACCTCCCCCACCCAAGCTGTGACAGCATTCCCACATGTCCCTCTCCCGTTGAAAACCACGGATCCGGAGGACACGCGAGGAGGGACTTGTGCTTGTTAAACCCCACGCTGAACGTGTTGCCGTGTTGCAAGCATGACTCCGTGAGAGGAGAAGAAACCCCAATAAGATGAAAAACTCAAGAGAAGTCGTTGCAGGATGGACGGACGGATGGGATGGACGGATAAATGAACACGGACTGAAGGAACCCGAGGAAAATCAGAGCCTGGGTGTTCAGGGGCAGCACTGGAGACCATCCAGTTAAGGCCTGCGGTTTACAGAGACGAAAGGGAGGCCCACAGAAGCCAGGGGCTTGTCTACATTTACAGAACGGGCTAGCACCCTGTGAGAGGAAAGGCTGGGTGTGTTGGCTGTCTACATTTACAGAACGGGCTAGCACCCTGTGAGAGGAAAGGCTGGGTGTGTTGGCCCCCAGCCCAGGGCCCCGAACCCCACAATGGGGAAAAGCAAATGTGAGAACAGTGGGCTGAGAAAACGTTCCTGCTTTTGCAGCTGGAGGCAAGTGACCCCGCCGGCGACCTGGCCCCAGGGGCCCTCGGCCTGCCCCGTGCGTGCACCCACGTGGCAATCTGTGTTAAGGGCCGGAGGAGGTGGGAAGGTCTGTTCCACGGCCCGGGTGGCGGCAGCACGTGTGGGAAGGCTGCCCGAGAGATCGAGTAGCCCACGTGCCAGGCCCCGGAGACAGTGGGGGGCCCCAGGCCTGCTGAGGGTTGGATGACCCAAGAGGTGGGCTGCCTCTCTCCCACAGATGGCCACAGCGGGGGGGGGGGGTTCTCTTTTACTGAACACTTACTAGGTGCCGAGGGTCCCACAGGGGGCCCCCAGGGGGGAGATGGGATTCAAACCTGGCGCCCCTGGCTCCAAAGCCGGTGCCCCTCACCTTGCCCTCGACTCCCGGGGAGCCCTGTGCAGCAGACAGAAAGAGGCCATAGCAGCACCCCCACAAGGGCCACGAGGAGCCAGCCCCCCCACATCCGCCGCGGACACTGATGGCAAAGTGTGGGCTATGACACAGCAGCATGAGGCTATGACTCAGCCTCACAAAGGAAGGGACTTCTGACACCAGCAACAACATGGATGAACCCTGAGGACATTACGCTCAGTGAAATACGCCAGTCACAAAAGGACAGATGCCGGATGATTCCACTCATATGAGATCTCTAGAGAAGTCAAATTCATAGACACAGAAAGAATGGTGGTTGCCAGGGGCTGGGGGCGTTTCAGTTTTGCAAGATGAAAAGGTTTTGGGAGACTGGTCTCACAGCGACATAAAATGTACTTAATGCTACTGACTTGTACACTTAAAAATGGTTAAGATGCAGGGCGCCCGGCTGACTCAGTCGGTTATGCGTCCGACTCTGGATCTCAGCTCAGGTCTCCATCTCAGGGTCATGAGTTCAAGCCCCATGTTGGGCTCTCCGTGCTGGGTGTGGAGCCTACTCTAAAAAAAGGTTGAGGTGCACCTGGGGGGCACAGTTGGTTAAGCACCCGACTCTTGGTTTAGGCTCAGGTCATGATCTCAGGGTCCTGGGATCGAGCCCCACAGTTGGGCTCCCTGCTCAGCAGGGAGTGTGCCTGTCTCCCTCTCTCTCTGCCACACACCCCTACTCACTCTCTAAAATAAATAAATACATCTTAAAAAAAAGATTAAGATGGTAAATTTTATGTCATTTGTACTTTACCACAATTAAAAAACAAAGATGAGGGGCGCCTGGGTGGGTCAGATGGTTGGGCGGCTGCCTTCAGCTCAGGTCATGATCCCAGGGTCCTGGGATCGAGCCCCCGGTCCGGCTCCCTGCTCGGCGGGGAGCCTGCTTCTCCCTCTTCCTCTGCCTCTCCCCCTGCTCATGCTCTCTTTCTCTCTATCTCTGTGTCTCTAGTGAATAAATAAAAAATCTTAAAAAACAAAAACAAAAACAAAAAACAAAGATGAGGCAGAACATAGGTGAAATAGTCAGTGTTCCCTCAGGGAAACAAAACCACTGTGGTTTCTGGAAAAAGGGCTTTGTTATGGGAATCACACCCTTACACAACTGGGGGATGGGAATGCAGGAGGGGCACCGGTGGATCTGAGGAGCCAGCAAGGGGGTGTCGCTGGAAGGGCTTTGGGAAGGTGCTTCCGTGGCTGCGTCTCCCCGGAGCACCTCCGCTGTCCAGGGTGGTGGGTCCCAGCCACTGCTGGTCTGTGGGGCCATCATTGGGCATTCAGCCTTGGGAGAGGAACGACTGCTGCTTCATTTCCGCCTTCCAGATCTCCACAAATTCTTCTTTTGACCAACTCTAACCAGAAACCCTTAGAGGGAAGGGTGTTTAGGGAAACAGCTCCCAGCTTAACCAAGATGGCCCAGAACAAATCACTTCATGGGGTGATGGTGGAATGATCTCCTAAATACATAGTTAATTGAAAAAGATGGACAAAAATGTGGATAATACACACATCATTATTTTTTAAATTGTGGTAAAATACACAGAAAATTTACTGTTTTACAATTTTTAAGTGTACAATTCAGTGGCATGAAGGACATTCACATTGCTGGGAAACCATCATTCTGTCCTGTAGAACTTTCTCATCATCCCAAACCGAAACTCTCCGCACATCCTTTTTTAAGGACACACGCACACACTTCTACTTCCGTATGCACAGAGTATCTCTGGAAAGATACTCAAGAAACCAAGAACCCAGCAGGGAGGAGTGGGAGGGAGGTTTACTGATGGAGACTTACTTTTCGCTTTGTTGTTTTGTACTGTTTGAACATGTACTTTTATTCTTTTGTCTGTGAAGCTGCCCTAATCCCTTAATTCTGAGTTCAGAAGGAAGGAATCTTCCTCCTTTCCCAAGAGCACAGTGGCTGATCCCTGCCCCCCCGCCCCCCCCCCCCGAACCCTCACCTGCTGGCATGGTTTGGTGTGGAATAAAAATGGCTACACTGTAACTCATCGTGTGTAACCCCGTGCTCAGAGCTCAGTGTCCCCCTCTCTACAAGGGAGGGCTTGGAGCAGGCGGCATCCAAGAGCCCATATGCTCAGGGATGTGTTGACTCTAGAGTTTCAGAACACACCCCCCTCCGCCAGAGGCTGGGTCTTTGCAGGGGAGGGGAGGCAGAGATGCAGAAGGATAGAGGGACCTGGAAAGACAGCAATGGGGACCGGATTCGACATGAGAGTTCCTTCTGCTCAGAAAGAGCCAGGAGCTGGCCCCAAACGAACATGGCTTCAGTAATGGAACAACGGCTTCCATTAAGCAATCGGGGGACGCTGTGGAGTTCCTCGTTATCCTCAGTTTTCTCTTATATATTCAAATAGGTTCCTAACAATTAAAATAATAGTTATGCTCACTTCGTACCACGATGTAAAATCATGCGGTTTACCATACTTGGGAAACGCTGTCAAACACGATCACTGTACAATGGGTGCGTCTGGGCCCCTGGACGTGGAGATGGTGGACGGGGTGTGATTAAAGCCTTCTGATTTGAACAGATTTTCATTTGGATGTTGGCTCTCCTAGGACACGGTAAAAGCAAATGGCAACCAGGACTATTATTATGTATTGTGAAATGAAGTTATTGCATACTGTAAAACGTAAAATGAAACATGAACTTATTTCTAGTGTTTAAAAAATAAGATACCTATCACATGTACTTAATTAGGCATAGAGTACCTCCAGAAAGATTAACGGGGCATTGATAGTTGTGGCCGCCTGCAGGGAAGGGGTGAAGAGCCTGGGAGGCTGGGGGTAGGGAGTTGGCTGTACATCCTGTACTTTAAAAAATGGCTTGACTTTTAAACCTTATAAATGTATAGCTTTTAAAAATAATTAATAGGTGATTCCAGACCTGGGGCAGGAAATGTGCACGATGAGCCAGGAACATCTTATAATCAATGTTAAAGAGCAAGGGAGCTCTCAGAGTCTACTGGGGTCATGCAAAACTGAAGAGGCTCTCACTGGCTAGAAGATGGGAGGAGAAAAAGGAGTATTAATATGGTAAATAACAGCAATGAATCTAGAGTTCATAAAGAAACATCCATCCATCCATACCTCATTCATCTCTTGTGGAGGATGCTGGGTTTGGCTGATCACAAAAATAGGCCCAATTCTTCACCCTTCCCTGAAACTCTGGGGAATTTTGCATCTTCTCCCTAGGAGGTGGGATCTATCCCTTGCCCACTGTGAATCTAGGAAAGGCCACAGGATTTGCTTTAGCCAGTGGATGCTGGTGAACGTGACCAAACAGCAAGCTGAAATGTGCTTGCATGGATGGGCTTGCTCCTGAGCTCCTGCCCCCGGAGGAAGAACACGTCCCAGCCTGACCCTCTGGCCCCATAAGAACAAAAGACACGTAGAACAGATCTGAGCCCAGAAGCGGCCTGGGGCCAAGCCCCACCTCCTTCATCCAAACCCAGCTGCCCCACAGACATTCCAGAAACAACCACAAACCTGTCTTTTACACCACTGAGTTTGGGTGTTTTGTTACTCAGCATTATTGTGGCAATAGTTGGCTGATACAGATCTTATGACGGTATTATAGTTGGCTTCTTTTTTTTAAAAAAGCCTTACATTTCAGAGGTATAGACTAAAATATTTACAAATGAAAAAAAGTAATTCATTTTAAGAGAAAAATTATACTCTGTTGTCAGACGACCGTGTGTCAACCATGTGTCCTATCTTGAGTCTTGGGGTCCTGAGGCACTTCTCCTCCTCAGTGATTCTAGAGGTTTGGAGTCCTGGAGTGTCGTAGTTGAGGGATACTCTGGACTATGCTGTCCATGTCCTCATTTGGGATGTCTGTGGATCATGGGGGAGAAGGAACTTGCCAAGGTCACTATATGCTGAGACCCCACCCAAGACTCCTTTTTCCGTTCCTCCACATTGCTGTGAGCAGGAGGCTACAGCTGGGTTTGGGCATCAGTATGCCTTCCTGGGCCCCATCTCTGACCCAGCCTAGAAAAATCCAGAATTGCCAATGAGTACAAAGAAATCTCTTCCAGTCTTCATCCTTTGGCTGTGCAAAAATCCCATAAAAGGCCATCTAGATCCCCAAGGGCCTGGTATAGACCCAGGACACCCCCAGAAAAAGAGATAGTGACAGAGCTGGTTCTTAAGGACAGGCCCAGCTGTGCTTCCGATCACCCCTCTATTCCCCCAGTGCCTCGAACCACCACAGTAACACCAGCTCCTCCCACCTCGAGGCTTTTGATCCACACAGGCTCATATCTGTCCTTTGGAATGTCATTCCAATTCCATATGTTTGGAGGAGCCAAATGATTCCCCTGGTTATGTAGATGAAGATACTGAGGCCCCAGGGAGCCTTTCAAAGTCTCCTGGGGTATCAGAGGCCATCTCTACAACCCAGCTACCCAGGCCAGGCTAGGTATAGCCCAGGTGTATAACAGGCTTTCTAGGTGCCCCCAAGCTCAGCTGCCTGACTTGCTGGTCCTCACCACCTGCCCAGCAAACCCCCTTCCCCATGAGGGCCCAGGGCAGCTGGGCTGGAGCAAATCCTGTGTGCTCTATGGCCACTGGACAATTTGGGATTCCCTGACCCTGGTCTTCTCTGCCCCAAGTGCCATACCTCGACATCTGCATAGCCAACTCGTTCATGTCCTACAGGTTTGTGCCCCAAAGTTGCCTTATTAATTATTTAATAAGTTATCATGCTAAGTGAAGGAAGCCAGTCACAAAAGACCACACATCGCATGATTCCCCTTATGTGAAATGTCCAGAACAGGCAACCCCACAGAGACAGAAAGTAGATCAGTGGTTGCCAGGGGCTGGGGTTAGGAATGGGGACTGGCTGGGGGCAGGGTTTCTTTTTGGGATGATGAAAATGTGCTGGAATTACACTGTGGTGATGGTTACACTACTCTGTGAATATACTAAAAGCCACTGAATTGCTTACTTTAAAGGGGTGAATTGTATGATATGCAAATTCTATCTCTATAATGCTATTTTTTAAGGAGTGAAATAGGAAAAAAAAAGTGGCCTTATGAGTGAGGCCTTCCCTGACTACCCAACTTGAAACTGCAATCCCTCTCTGCCCCTCACACTGAGCCTCACTCTGCTTTATTGTCCTCTAAAACACTTCTCACCATGAGCCGTGTGACCTGTGTTTTTGTTTATCGCCCTTCCCCTCCAGCAGGAAAGAAGCAGGGACCTCCTCTGTCTTGCTCCCCACCTACCCACGTGCCCAGAACAACGCTTGACCCGTAGTAGGCACTTGGGACATGGTTGGTGAACTCGTTACCCAGCCCAGGCATTTATAAGGTTCCCCACCAGGTGTATCCCACCTGGGGATCCTGAGACATGGTGCCTTTTAAGCATCTCCAAGCCAAAATTTTAGAGTGACTCCCCTTTGGTAATCCATCTGCCTTGCTCCCTCTCATTCCTGCCCACCGCCCCCAGACCCCGCCCCCCGTGGAGCCTAGTTCCCCCCCACACACACACCCAAGGAAGGCCTGCTGGGACACTTCCCTCCTTCCCGCTGTCTGCGTTGCTCATCCTGGAAGCATCCCACCGAACCTGTCGGTCTCCCTCCTGCTGGCATGCTCCTCTCCACCCGGCATGCTCCTCTCCACACAGAACAGTGACCTTTTGGCAAATGCAGCTCTGGTCTGATCCACATAGCCCCTGCTTTAATTTAAACAGCAGGGACTCCCTGCCGCTGTCAGGATAAAGGCTAGAGCCCTTGCCGACCTGGCTTCTGCCCCCCTTCCCTTGCACAGGCTCACCCTTCCCTCCGGAGCTCCAGCCGCACAACGCCTTTTAGGTCTTCGAACTCAAAGCCTGCTCTCTTGCTGCTAGTCCTTCTACAGTCTGTTCCCTCAAGAACACTTGTCTTGCCCCCTGTTTGACTTCAGGGCTCAGCTTAAGTGTTGCTTCCTCCAGGGAACTTCCCCTGACCCTTAATAGACTCAGTGACACCCTGGAGGTCCTAGGCATCCTTGTTTCTCTTTTTATACCGTTTTGTCTGCTTACTAGTCTGTTCTCCAAGGCTGAACTCTCCTTATGACGGGGGGTGGGGAGTGACTTGCCCCACTCAGGGCCCAGCCAGGACCCACTGCACATTAGGTGATCATTCAACATTCCAGTCAACAAAGGGGCGAATGAATCAATACACCCCTTCTTCCAGGACTATACTCCTTCCTCCTTTCCCTCTTTTCTAGTCCTGCCCACTCAGCAGGTGCAATTCAGTCCCATCTCCTCAGAGAAGCCTTCCCTGATGCCTGTAGGAGAAATGCAACTCCCGTCCTCACGCCTCCCCTGGGCACTTGGGTGGCACACCCCCTGAGAACCGGGCTCAGGCGTGTTCCGTCTCCTCCTTCACTGCCAACAACGTGAGTGAAGCAATGTGGCTGTCCCTTGACCCAGAGACTTGGGGCTCAGGGAGGATGCAGAGAAGGTACTGAGTGGAGACAGAGGTTGGGAGACACAGCGGAGGATGCTCAAGCAAGTGCACGTGTCACCCAAGAGTTCCGGTGTCAAAGAGTCAGAAGGACTCACAGTTAGAATGGATCATCGAGCCATATGTAACACCTGATCCCCCAATGATGGAATTTTATTGATGACTCACTATGGAGCACTCACTATCTGCCAGGCTCTGGCTGAATTTTTTTTACCACAGCATCTGACATAATCATCACAACTGCCTTATGCATTGGGCACTACTGCTGCCGTCATTTTACATATGGAGGAAGGGAGGTTCAGAGAGGTGTAGTAACTTCCTCTGGGTCACACAGCAAGAAAGTACTGAGGTCGAGATTCTTAATTTCTCTTCATGACTAAGGCATGCCACCTCTACAGCATCGCCCAAGAGATAAACATCCAGCCTCCACTTGCTTCCCACTGTTGTGAGAGAGCTCACCACACACCAGGTCATTCTTTCCTTTATTCGTTAAGTTAATGAATATTTATTGAGCACTACTATGTGCAGACACTGTGTCACTGGGGCTAAGGGATGTACAACATCTCTGTTCTCATGGACCTTACATTCTAGAAAGCAGGAGCAGACAGAGGCCACTGAAAAGTAAAAATCCGAAGGGGCACCTGCACCCCAATGTTTATAGCAGCAATGTCCACAATAGCCAAACTGTGGAAAGAGCCCAGAGGGCACGTACTGAATGGAGCACTGGGTGTTATACGCAAACAATGAATCATGGAACACTACATCAAAAACTAATGATGTAATGTATGGTGACTAACATAACATAATAAAATAAAATACAATAAAAATAAAGAAATACAATGCGTCTGCTCACATCCGAGCAGCACAGCGGGGGCCATAGAGGCTGGTGCGGAGCCTGGCACCCAGGTTCGGGCTCTGCTGGCAGGACCCACAGGGCGTTGCTGGGGAAATGACTCCCCACGCAGGAATTTGAGCTGGGAGTGGGTTTCCCTATGGAAAGAGCACTTGTTAGAGACTCAAAGGACAAGGTTTGAGTCTATGTGAACTTGGATGGGTACCTCCCCCTCTCTGGGCCTCAGTTTCCCTATCTACAGTCTGAAGGAGTTGGAATTTGCTAAGAGTTTCCCAGGCCTGAGAAGCAAGTCCACGCCTCCCCCCCTCAGGGTCCTGGACCCACACGGGATTCTGGGAAGCAGGTGAGAGGAGGACTGGGGAGGCCCCAGTTGTCCCCTATCCTCCAGGGCCTCTGTGCCTGGGAATGGAAGCAGCGATGCAGGAAGGGCTCCAGCCCTGATGTTAGCAATGGTCCCGTTTCCTGCAGGCCCTGTTCTTGGGGAACAGTCCCCCAGGGTTGTCAATCCTTTCCCCCTTTCCTTAACAGCCCTAAACTGAAACAAAGCTGGTGGGGGATTTTGCCTCTACCCCACGGGTAACTTCAGGCAGGCCCTTCACCACTCTGGGCCTCAGTTTCCCCAGCTCTGACCTTCCTGGTGCCCAAGCTATCTCAGTGGGCCTAAAGGCTGCAGCAGGGTCGCCGATGGTGCCTCGGCGGGGCCCTTTACTGGGAGAGAGCCCAAAGGGCGACCTGTGGAAGGAATGTGCTTTACCCACAGGAGCAGGGCCCGGGTCGGGTTGCGAGTCTGGTTACTGCCTCTGTGCATTAGGCCTGTCGCCTGTTGACAGGATTTTTTGTTTAATTGGACGCATAAGAAAACAATAACATCTGTCTGCATGAGGAGAGTTATGGGAGCCCAGTGAGGAGAGCTCCAAAGGAGGTGAGTGGGTGTGTCGGGGGGGGCGGGTTCTGAAATCTGAGCTCTGCCACAAGGGCTGGTGACCCTGGGCGAGTCACCATGACCTCAGTCTTGCCCTCCAGAAATGGGAGGTTGGACTACAGCTGGCCCAAAAACACCTGCATCAGGATTCCCCAGGGAGCCTATTTAATTCCAATTCCCAGTGGTGTCCAGTGTCGCCGACCCAGAATCTCCTAGGGAAGAGGCCTGTGAGTCCGCCACGTCCTGCGTGTGACTTGGCAGGCCCTGCAGCACAGGGTGAGAATTGACACTGTGGTCCCCAAGTGTCAGCACAGGGTCCGGTGCACAGGAAGTGTTAGTTCTCCTTATGAGCTAAAAGTCTAAAGGATTTGCACCAGAATGTTAATGGGTGATATAATTTTAGAGATTTCAATTTTCCCCTTTTTTTCTTTTTTGCCTTCAAGCACTTGCTGATTTTTTACAGTGGACATGTATAGCAGTGTAACTGACAAAAATAATTATGGGAGAAAATGAGATGACTCTACAGTTTGGATGGTTAGTCTTTTTGGTAGGTGTGCATGTAATTATATTTAAATTTTTTTCTTAACTGCATGACCTATAGCTTACCACAGCAGTGCAGGCTTACTAAAACAAGTAAAACAACAGAACACAAATGTGTACACGTGACAGGTTGTTATCCAAACCCTCCCTGCTTTTACCCCTGAGGTAACTAATGTTAACAGCTCATTGGGGATCATTCCACACTGTTCCTCTCGCTCACACAGACTGACACCTTGGTGGAAGGTCCGTTTGGGACTTTTTGTTGTTGTTGCATTTGCTGAAATCTAATCATCTCGTATACCACCCTGCAATTTATTTTTCTCTCTTGAAATATATCACAGACATCCCTAGGAGAGAAAACTAGCTCTATTTCATTTCTTTTTAGATTTGCTCAATAAATATTTTTCTTTCCTGCCTCTACAAACAGAAACAAATGAAAATAAAAGCTACCTCTAAAACTTCAGGATTCCAATTTTGAGCTTTGAGATGGACCATGCCATACCCATCCCCCTTCAACACACATAGCTGACATGTATGCACACACAGGTGTGTGCATGTACACGATATGCACGCGGATGTACACACACACACACACCCCTTCTTTCCTCTCCTTGCATTGTTGGTAAGCATGAAATCTCACCCCTTCAAGAGCAGAGAATGGGTCTTAGTCACCTGGGCTGGACACACGCTATGAAGTCAGACCCTCCTTCTAAATTAGCATTGAAAACCAATAACAGCCAAAGCCAGAAGGAGCCCCCAGACCCAGCCCGATCCTCAGGCTCTGGAAATGGATTCTGCTGGTTTAGGGGGAGAGCAGCCTTTTCCTTCAACACAATCATCCATCAAACCTTTAACCCAGAGTTGCAAACTGAGGCCACATCTGGTTACAGATGGGTTTAATTTAGCCCAATCAGCATTAAAAATGTGTTTTAAGGGGCGCCTGGGTGGCTCAGTTGGTTAAGCGTCTGCCTTCAGCTCAGGTTATGATCCCCGGGGAGCCTGCTTCTCCCTCTGCTCCTCCCCCGTGCATGCTCTCTCTCAAATACAAAATCTTTAAAAAATGTGTTTTAAGTTAAAACATTTAAAAAATGGGAAATTTCATGGGGACGCCTGGGTGGCTCAGATGGTTAAGCGTCTGCCTTGGGCTCAGGTCATGATCTCAGGGTCCTGGGATCGAGCCCCACATCGGGCTCCCTGCTCAGCGGGGAGCTTGCTTCTCCCTCTACCTGTGGCTCCCCCCTGCTTGTGCTCTCGCTCTCTCTCTGACAAATAAATAAATAAAATCTTTAAAAAAATTTAAAAGTGGTAAATTTCATATAATAGCCTAGATTCCTGCTTTTCTTGAAAATTCCAGGACTTGGCCACTCTGGGCCCAAATTCCCAAGTGGCCACAGCCAGCCGGCACTGAGCACTGCTGCCCCCTGAAGACGGGGCACTGCCCCCCGCACAGCCCCACCTGGCCCACTCCGCTGGGGGTGTGTCCTGCCTGGTCTCTGCTGGCCTGTACTACAGTGGAGGCCCGCGGAGGGGTGCAGCACAGGTGCGCCCGGGGCAAGGACAGAACGCCCAGAAGGACACTGGCATCCCAAGAAACAGTCCTTGCCAGGGGCCTACTTTGGCCCTTCATTGGCTGAAATATGTCTGGTCACCCCTCTATGTTGGGAAGCCACAACACCACGGTAACAACAGCTACTATTTATTTATTTATTTATTTTAAATTTATTTGACAGAGAGAGCGAGAGAGGGAACACAAGCAGGGGGAGCAGGAGAGGGAGAAGCAGGCTTCCCACTGAGCAGGGAGCCCGATGTGGGGCTCGATCCCAGGACCCTGAGATCATGACCTGAGCCGAAGGCAGATGCTTAACCAACTGAGCCACCCAGGTGCCCCAACAGCTACTATTTACTGAGTGCTCCCTACGTGCTGAGGACCGAGCTGAACACTTCACTCTCAGGACCTCCTTTGACGCAACAATCTTATCTAGGCATTATTGTCTCCGCCTGGACCTGAAGAAGAAACCTAGGCTCAGAGAGCTTAGGTAATTTGCCCAATTAACGCCATTAGCAAGTGGTGGAGTTTGGATTGTGACCTAGCTGCAGAGCCCGAGGGAGTACTTAGCCCGCGTGCCACACCCCTGCCTGGACCAGCAAGGGCCTTCCGATCGTTTGCATATGAACCTAACCCTGAGGGAGTATGGGAGGGCTGTGGTCCACCTCAGCTTGCCCTCTCCCTCCCCCGTGGAGATAGCACATCAGAGCGGTCAAGAGCAGGGCTCTGGTGTGAGAGAGGCCTGAGCTCGGAACCCAACTGCTGGTAATCCCATGTACTAGCTGTGGAACCCAAGCTAGCGACTAAACGTGGAGCCTCAGCTTCCTCATCTGTGACATGGGAAGGAGAGGAACGCCTGGCGCTGAGGGTTCTTGGAGGGCTGAGCTTGTGCATTTGAATGCTCCATGTGTAGAGTTCTTTGGTGGCAGGCATAAGAGAGTCTAGCTAAAAAGTGAACCAAAAAAGGGATAGAAGGACATGGACTACTCAGAATCCAAAGAAAAACTGAAGAACCAGGAAATGAAAGAGCAGGAATAAGGACAACCCCTGGAGCAGTAAGCGTCCGACCTCTTTTCTCCCCATCCTTTATTCAGTGTCCCGGGAGACTTGCCTGCCCTGGGTCCCATTACTACCTGGGTTCCGTCAGGTTTCCTGGAAGCAGAGCTCAGGACGAGGAATCCTGTGTGATCTGTTTGCTGAGAGGGTGCAGGCAGGAGAAGAGCAGGCAGGCAGCAGGACTGGGGAGGGAAGAAGCCAGTCAAAGATGTGGTTTCAGGAGCAGTCTAGTCCTGGTCTGATCCCACGGGCAAGCTGGAGCATGGTTTGTACCACAGTCTGTCCGCACTTAAGGCCCAGCGGCTGGGTTTATAGCCCCCATGAGTCAGTCATTGACCACAGGCCACCCCCGGGGAGACGCACACCCTCCCAAGTAGCTCCAGGTAATTCACCTGGGGGTACTCTTCCAGAGAAGGAGGCAGCTGAGAGCCATTAGCACCCAGCATCTGCATGGGGAGAGGGTGCGTTAGCCCAGGAAGGGAGTCTGGGCAGGGCACCCAGAGCATTATTGAATGTCCCACAATGAGGGAGAGGTAATTACCTGAAAAGATATCAGGGCACTGTTTGCAGAAGAAGGAGAACTGGAGACGGAAAGCTGCGGGGGGAAAAAAGCAAATACTCACTACCAGTGGTCAGCCCTGAGCCTGCCACGTGAATAGTAAGCGTCAAATTAGCGGTGGCTATTATTATAAGTGTAACAGGGTATTAAAATGGAAGTGGCAGCAAGAGGCCAAGGTGTAATAGATGCCACATTCCAGAGTAAGGTACAAGACCATGGTAGATAAGAACTGGCTGTGTTCAACCCCTCATTGCGGGCAGTGTTAAAGGACTGGAAGAAGTTGAGGATGGGGGGAGGGGGTAGTTCTGTAGAGTTGTTGGTCTTCCGTGAGTACCCTCTGCCCTCAAAAAAGAGTGATGGGGGATACTCTCCCTTCATCTCCCATTGGGAGGGTGGTACTCCTAGAGCTCAAAATATGTCTCCTACATTTCAGTGGGCACAACACCTGCCGTTGGACCACCCTGCCCGTCCCACTGAATGGGCCACCTCTGGGCTGGCCAACTGCTTCGACAGTGGATGGGAGGGGCCGTGGCTGCACTGGGTAGCTTACTCTCAGAGCTGATTAGAGCAAGGGCTGTGCAGTTTGATGCACTCACATGGGGCAGCTGGAGAGAGAGCCAGGAAGATTATCTCAGGGTCTGTCCGAAGAGGGTTCCTGGAGGGCAAGCCGAGAGGAGCTGGAGGGCCTGCTGGATGCTGAGGGGCTGAGGAAGGAGAAAGCCGCCTCCAAGTATAGAGAGATATATCCACCTTGCAAAGGACCTGCGGGTGAAGAGCCTCAGGAAGGGCAGAGCGAGCCATGGAAAAGCCCCCCTGCGGGAGTCTACTGTAGATGCCTGCCCGGTCCAGCGCGCCCCCACACGGGGCCACCACAACAGGTAGCCCCTCTCTTTCTCCATGGCTCCAGCCCTGGAAATCAAGCTTACCAAATTGTGCAGGGAGGGGAGATGCACCAGGCAGGAGACAAAGAGAGAAGCCAAATATGCTTCCTCCCTGAATAAAGGCTTCAGCGGACCTTCCACACAGCCAAGCTGGGGATGGGGGCTGCAGGGAGAAGGCCCTGCTTCCAGCCTAGTATGGAGATGTGGTGGTCTGGGGGCACTGAACTGAGATGATATCTAGTGACTGGAAGTGGCTCTAGGACTTTTCACTACTGAAAGGAACTAGAATACTCATGGCTCTGCCCCAGTTTTCATATAGGGTCAGGATAACTAGCCTCACAGAATAAGTAACAAGGGACACAGGGAGCAAAATACAAGTTCCTTCTGCATCAAAGCCTGTGCGTTCTGAGTGTTGGAATAAAAGTGACTTGAGGAGGGGCGCCTGGGTGGCTCAGTCGTTAAGCGTCTGCCTTCGGCTCAGGTCATGATCCCAGGGTCCTGGGATCGAGCCCCACATCGGGCTCCCTGCTCTGCGGGGAGGCCTGCTTCTCCCTCTCCTACTCCCCTTGCTTGTGTTCCCTCTCTCACTGTCTCTCTCTGTTAAATAAATAAATAAAATCTTAAAAAAAAAAAAAAAAAAAAAAAAAAAAGTGACTTGAGGAAAGGCATTGGAAATGACATTTCCAGATTGGGGCCTGAATGTTAGGCCAGGTCTCATTCTGGAACCAGTGAGCTTTCCAGAGCTGAAAGGGCCTTAGGGACCATTCAGTGCCCCCAACATAGTTTACAGACTGGGAAACTAAGGCCCATGTATGAGCAGGGACTTCCAGGGGCTCAGTCTGGCCTCAGGCATGAGTAGGTTTGAGCCCTGGACCTTCCTCTGGAGGGCTCTAGGAGGAGATGCATTGGGATGAAGGGAAAAACTCCAGCCAAGGCATAATGGTGATGGGGGCAGGGGGGAGGTGGAAATAGGACTTGTTCCATTTGGCTTTAACAACAGGGTATGTGGGGGGACACAGGCAGAAAGGATCTAAGGAAGGATGTGGACATGTGCTGGAGAAGGTTGGCTTTCCCTGCTCAGGAGGCCTTACAAACACCCTGCGGGCAAGGGGAAGTCCTCCGAGGGGGCTGGATAAGCAAGAGATATAATAAGAATTGCAAGTAGTTGATGAGTGTTTCCTATATGGTAGGCACTGTTTTAAGCATCTGAACATGCATTAGCTCAATTAATCCTCACGTGACCATGTCAGGTATGAATTGATATTAAATATCCAGAGACTGTGGTATAAAGGTTAAACCACTTACCCAAAGTAGCACCCTGGTTGGAGTCAGGATTCCAACCCTAAAAGTCTGACTCCAGAGCCCACTAAACCTGGCCTCGTGGGCTACAGAGGCTTTAGGAAGAGCATCCTGGGGGTCAGAGATGGATGGGGGGAGTGAGAACAGTTAGATGCATGTAGAGTCTGCCCTTCAAGAAAAAGCAGAAGTACAGGGTCTGTGAAGACCACATAGAGTTTGCCAGAATTTCCAGGATCAGAAGAATCACAGAACAGAGTGGGAGATGTGGAGGGGATTGGGGGGAGGGGGTCAGCTAGTTTAACCTTGTGTTTGGAGGTGGGAACACAGCCTCAGAGAGGCAGGGCAAATTGGCATGCAGCTTGCTGCCTAGGCTTGAACCCACATGTCTTGACTCCAGTGATGGAGATGGATTTTAAAAGATGTGAACTATTAAATAAATAAATAAATAAATAGATTTAAAAGGCATGAGCTATACTTTCTGGACCAATGTGATATCCTGTAAGAAAAGCTTTTTTAATGGGCGTGTCCTTTGATACTTTTAGGATTTTGTCATAAGGAATAGACATGCAAAGACATATGTCACAGAATGTTTCATTAAAAATAATTCTAGTTATTATAAAAATGCCCAATAATAGGGGAATTGGTGAAGTGAATGATGATAGATCTACCAGAATACTATGTAATCTTAAAGAACAATCATGTTGTAATTCAGGAGTTCTTAACCTGGGATATATGATTGGGTTTTAGGGGACTGTGAGCCTTCTAAAATTGTGGGTATGATATGTGAATGTGGATTTTTCTGGGAAGTGGGTCCATAGCTTGCTTAAAATCTTCAAAGGGATCTGTGACCAAAATAGGTAAAAAAAAAAAAACTGGTATTATGGAAGAATATTGATAAAACCTCTTATTTAAAATGTAGATAAGAGAGTATCAACAATTACCAACTTGTGGCCAGCCTTATTTTATTTCCACTGCCACCCAAGCCCCCTCCTGTATTATTCTGAAGGGAACCTCAGACATCATTTGACTCAGAAACTGCTCAGAATGTATCTCTAGAAGGACTGTTTAAAAAAAAGAATGGACACAATGCATTGTCACACTTAAAAAGCTAGCGACAATTCTTTATCATCATCAAATATCCAGGTAAGATAAAAAAGCAAATGACCAGGAAATAAAAAATAAAAATAAAATAAAACTCACAACCCATCGCTAAGTGAGAAAAGCGCAATAGGATAGACTATGACCCCGTTTTGAAAACCATTCGCATCATAATGGCGACAATCATTTGGAGGAGGTAGGGTGATAGGTGTTTTCTTCTCTTTCCCAAGTTCTCTGTATTACTTTTTGAGTTAAAAAAAAAAAATACAAAAAGAAGAATAAAAAGGTAGATTTCTTTTAAAATTCTAAATCCTCTGATTCATTCAGCATCTAAGTTTTAAGAGTTGATCCTGTTCCATCTTGAGATGGAGAGGACCCAGGCACCCAGGGAAGGTCAGGGTCTCAGCCACAATCATCAGGGAGGGGAGGCTATGAAGGGGGAGAGGAGGGTCTGACCGACTTTCCCAGCCTCTTGAGAGGAAATGTAGAAGCAGAGGTTCTGGAACATCTCTCAAGCTCTGGTCCCTGATGTCCTGCCACCTCCACCCTCTTACCTTCCCACCTTTATCAAGCCTCACACGTTTGGGGCACTTTGCTGCTGGAGTTGACAGACCAAACGAAACAGGGACGGGCAGCAGATAACCAGAGCCCTTTCTGGCCACACATAGGCCTGTTGGCTTGTCGGGCCTGGAAGAGAAGGCGTCTTGTTTCCCTAACACATTCCAGAGTCATGTCCCCCAGCCTGCTTGGCCTCCTGGCCAGATCCCCGTCCAGCCACTCAGGTCTTCCATGGTTGGGACAAAAAGTGAATGAAAGCCCTGACACCGTGAGGCTCCTTTATCCAAAGGCACAAGTCTCAGTTTTGCTGTGTGACCTTGGGCAAGTCCCTCCCCTCTCTGGGCCCATGTTTCTGCAGCTGGACAGGAAGATAGATCATTTCTGAGACATTCATCCCCGCTCCAGCCACGCAACTCTTTAGACGGCGAGAGTTCCTACATTTATCAGAAATGGGAAGTAGATCCACCACACCTCTAAATGTCAGCCTGGAATTTCATGGCTGCCTCCGGCCACAGTGTGAGGGCCAGTTGCTAAAACTTTTTTTGGCAAAGAGTTCATAAGATAGTCACCGCAGCTCAAGACCCAGTACACACACATATACTTGATATAAAAGTTCCATGCAGGAACACTTACCTTTCCTTCACGAGATGCACTCTGATATTTTCCATTCTATTCTGCTTCTCTTTTTAAATCTCCGATTGCAATCTATCCAGGTGTTTTTCTAATCGAGGAAACAGGTATCATTTCCATGTTGAAAAACACTGATTCAGGCAGCTATTGCCCCTATTTCCGATAAGGCTGTACCAGCCCAGACAAACACAAATGGGTTTTCACTCTCTGTTTTTTTCAAATGGATTCTATATTAACTGCGCTTCCTAGATTTTATTGTGCCTACAAATCTCTTGGAATGTTTTTAAAAAGTAGATTCAGACTCAGTGGCTCTGAGGTGCAGCTAAGAGTCTGCATTTCCTTTTTTTTTAAAGATTTTATTTATTTATTTATTTGAGCAAGGGAGAGAGAGAGAGAGAACACAAGCAGGGTGAGGGGCAGAGGGAGAAGCAGGCTCCCCACTGAGTAGGGAGCCCAACATGGGACACAAACCAGGGACTCCGGGATCATGACCTGAGCTGAAGGCAGACGCTTAACCAACTGAGCCACCCAGGAGCCCTAAGGGTCTGCATTTCTAATGAGCCCCCTAGGTGATTCCACGTGGGGTGAGCAGATGGGTATCTCTGATATCGGTTCACTGGTTCCATTTCATTCTTGCCAATGGACAATTTTCCTCCTCCTTGGGACAATTTCCTTCTCTCCTTCCTTCTTTTTTCTATCCTTTCATAAATGTGTTTGGAGAAGCCAGCGGTTCAAATCACGACTCTGCCTCTTACTAGCTGGGGAAGCTTGGACAAGTTACTTAAATCTTCTGTGCCTCAGTTTCTTTACCTGCAAAATGGGGATAATTACTGCACTTTTCTGATGAAGTACTCTTGAGATGAATGAGATAATCCATGTAACGTTCTTAATACGTTGCCCACCACATTATAAGTGTCAAATAAACGCTATGGTTGTGGTCATTATTATTTTTATTGCCCAGGTTACCATGGTACTTTTCTTATTGACTGTCTCCTCTCATAGGAATTATGTTTCATGTTATATATTTAGTTTGGAGTATGAATTTATTTTTTAATCATAGAATCACAATTATACATTACAACAAGTTTGAAAAGTAGAGGAAAGGCAAAAAATATTATCCATAATTCCAATGATTCCATCAACAATGATTGTTTTGGGAAGTCTTCTTGTATATGCCTATTTGATGGTCCTGGTTTCTGGTTGATGCCTGAGTGCAACTTTTTCTTTTCTAAAACCCATTGAAATCTCTCGCTTACATTTGGATGTGGATTCATGCTATTTGTTTTGTCTTAAAAATGAAGCCTTTCTTATTGTTATTTTGAAGGGGGAAAAAAAAGCCCAGTACATTTAATTTTGTGTCCTTTTTTTTTTTTTTTACTCAGCATTAGATTATATTCACTTTTTCCCTAGAAATTCATTCTAAAAGTATAAATGGGAGTAGTGTCAAGTGCGACAAGTCTGACTTCTAGAATCAAATCATCCCAACAAACTTGGCCGAGGTTTGACTCCAGTGCTAGCCTAGGCAGTGGACGCATGACTTAGGGTCTTACAGACACACAGAACTTTGGGACTTAATGGGCCCCAGGGAGGATCTGGGGCCTGGGGTCACACAATGAGGGGGCACAGAGCTAAGATCAGAAAGCATGGCCTTCCTTACGAAGGGTAGCAAGGGACTTAATTAAGGTGCAGAATCTATTTTACTTCCATTTTACTAATTTAAGTGAGACTTTATTTTAAAATTCCATATGCCAGCTCTCTTCCTAAAAGATTGTTCCTTCAACCACATCTTGCTGAGCCTCCACTGAGTGATGGGGCTGTACTATATGATTAATTTCTAGATGATCATAGTGCCAGAGGCATTTCCTCAGGGTTGTCTATATTAAGCAAGTTACCATTCATTCAGTGAACAAATCTTTAGTTAGTGATTTCTATGTCTAGGTGCCAAGTGCTGGGGATACATCGGTGAATACAACAGATTTGACTCCTCTCCTCATGGGGTTTATAACCTTATTATTATGAGTTACCTATTTAGATGCAGCCTGATGAGCCCCATATGCTCCTATTAAAACTGATGAGCATGAACTCTGTGTATCAGGAAAGATTCTTAGTATATGGTATTTGGGGGTGAGGGAGTGAAACAGAGTTGCATTGCTCAGGTGGCAGGTTCATATTCTTTAATGAGAGTACATTATTATTATTAAAACATTGTTGGAGAGGGGCGCCTGGGTGGCTCAGTCGTTAAGTGTCTGCCTTCAGCTCAGGTCATGATCCCAGGGTCCTGGGATCGAGCCCCGTATCGGGCACCCTGCTCGGCAGGAAGCCTGCTTCTCCCTCTCCCGCTCCCCCTGCTTGTGTTCCCTCTTTCACTGTGTCTCTCTCTGTCAAATAAATAAATAAAATCTTAAAAAAAAAAAAAAAAAAAACATTGTTGGAGAAAGGGGCACCTGGGTGGCTCAGTTGTTAAGTGTCTGCCTTCGGCTCAGGTCATGATCCCAGGGTCCTAGGATCGAGCTCCGCACTGGGCTCCCTGCTCCGCGGGAAGCCTGCTTCTCCCTCTCCCACTCCCCCTGCTTGTGTTCCTTCTCTCGCTGTGTCTCTCTCTGTTAAATAAATAAATAAAATCTTTGAAAACAAACAAACAAAAAACATTGTTGGAGAAATAAAAATATTTTCAGGATATTAACAATCCTTCTTCCACCCCCAACACACACATCATTTCAGTGGTTAAAAGCAAGGACTTTGGGGTCAATCGAGACCTGGACTTGAATCCTACTTCCCCAGTGTCCTAGCTGAGTGACCTTGGGCCTATCTCCATATCTATAGAATGGAGTTGAGGGCCTTGCTGCAAGGATTAAATGAGGGATGTGTGTAAGGCACATGACATCCAGTAAGAGCTTAATGCAGCTGTTGATGGTGGTCTGCTGTGACAGAAGGTGGGGGTGGGGGGAGGGTTCCTGCTTCATGATTTCAGGAAAGAATTGCACATTTGTGAACTGCAAACAGCCCACTATCCTGTTTCTTGGGCTGTCTGTGCAATTTTGCTGGAGTCTTCAAAAACGTACTCTGATCGTTCTGTTTGGTACAAGGTGGGGACTGCCCCACTCACTTGCAATCCACGGTGTGGCTAAGCTGCCTCAGGCAGGGACAGCCCTAAACTAATATCAGAGAGAGCAAGCAGAAAGCTGTCAGATCAAGTGACAAGACACGGAGGAAAAGCATATACATGTTTAAATGTCAAGAGTCCCAGTGACAAATACATCTGAGTTTATGCAATTACATTTTTCCCCCTAGAGCAGAAAATGAAAAATAGAATGTTAGGGTTGGAGGTGACTTTAGAGACCATCTAAACCACAGCTTCATTTAACCAATTATTTCTTTCAGGGAATAATTTTTTGGAGGTCACCTGTGTGCTGGGTGCCAAGGGTAGGACAGGTGAAGACAAGAGCCTTGTCTCTTTCTGGAGTCTGTAGGATTCAGTGGAGAAAACTGAAATAGCTCATTAGGATCAAGGAATTGTCATTTCTCCCTATATTTTTCTATATTTTCTAGATTTCCACAATAGACATGTATCACATTTAACTGTGTATATATATTGGCTTTGCTAGAGTCACACAGCTAACAAGAAAATATATTTGTTGATAAATAGGTTACTCTTGAGACCCTGCCATATTCATACACGTTGTATTCTCAGAGCATGGTTCCTGCATCAGGATGAGCTTTATTGGAAACGCACATCCCACGCCCACCCCAATCCTACAAGGTTCCCTGCCTTGGAAACATGTTCAACAAGGGGATTGTGATACCCACTCAACTTTAAGAACCAGTGCCAATGAAAACTAACTGATCCCCGGGTAGTAAAGAAAGCAACAGTGATTTTTAGAAAACTCGTCCCAGAAATTTAAATTAATGAACGAATTTCATGAATACAAACCCATTTATCTTTAACTGGAATAAAGTCAACTCCCTTTTTTTCCTCTAGTGCCACAACTAATTGCATCCATTATGTGTTTTTAACAGATGCTATAAATCAGTGTGCCCCTGGGGGGGGGCGTGGGGCGGTGGGGGGAGAGCGAAAAGGAGGGGGCATCCAACATCTGACAAAAGGGAATACTAAACAAGTGGCACACACCTTAGAGTGAGCAGCCCAAGGTCTCATTGCTGTGTGGTTCCCTCCCGCACCAGCGCCCTGCTTACTTCTGGTTGCATAACAGCTTTTTCCGGGCCCTACAAATCACAGCCCTGTCCCAGTTCTTGAGCAGGCGCCCTTTACACTGCCCAGCCCCACAGCCCTCCGGCGTTTGTAACCTCTCTCTCTTCCAGGTTATCATCATCTGTCAGATCTGAAGTTAAACAACAAGAAACATGTCAGGTGAGTGGCTGGGAGAGACACTTGGCTGTTTATGAGAAATATTCCATTACAATCTGACGCAAAATGTTAGGATGCATCTGCCAGCGGGCACCCAGGCTGAGAGAGTTCCCTTTCTCCGCAAGCAAGCTGATGAGTTTGTGGTTCCAACCCATGTTTATCCTCTCTGGCTCCGTGGCAAAGGCCCTTGGAAAAACCTGGCTCGTCAGTCAGATTCATTCAATTAGGATACCCAGTTCGAGACATAATGGGTTTTGGCGAGCTCAATAGAGTGATTGGTTTTTATACACATGCACAGAAAGATTTGATTTCCTCTGTGGAATTTATGGCAGGGGAGAGGAGGTGATTAAATTAATTTCTCCTCTGGTTTCAAGGCTTTCCTTTCTGTTCTCTCTTCTCCTGCCACCTTTGTTGTTCTTTTTAAAATTCTGAGGGCCTTGCTTGCATGGATGAAAATGAATGTAATAACTACCAGCAGTCGGTTTGAGTTTGGGGGTGGGTTCCACTGTGACTTCTTGTTCTTTGCTCCATGCTCTGAGTGGTGTTGGGAAGGTAATGGGGACCATCGTGTGCCCTGTGGTGTGTGTAGGTGAGGTGACAGGGTGTTCGTGTGGCTA